>NC_141604.1:51739224-51784224 GCF_047967505.1 Dipteris shenzhenensis
GATTGCTATATCTGGATTTGCTTGGAATACTTTCATTTAGCACCTCTATGAAGCATGCAAGTTGAAGTATCATTTCCATTATGATTTTTAGTATGGAATTTGTTTACAAGTCTTTACTACAGTAAATGCTTGTACTTTGAAGCTTTTCAACTCTTTCTAGCCTTATAAGAGAGTAGAAACTACCCATTTTGGGTTAGACCCTCTCATGGCTACCTTCTTGAATATGGATAATTTCAATGGTAAAGGCTTTCACACATGGCAGATGAAAGTTAAGTTTGCATTGATGAGGGAAAACTTCTGGGGGCTTGTCAAACCTGCTTCAACTTCTTCTTCAACAGCCTCTAATGCTGGAGAATCCTCAGCTCCTACATACCCAACACGAGATCTTGTTAGAGAGGAGAAAGCCTATGGCATTATTGCTCTTGGCTTAGGAGATGACTATATTCATCACATTTCTGATTTGGAGTCTCCTTCTGAAGCTTGGCAGAAGCTTGATATTATTTTTGGTGCTAGCTCTCACATCTCAAAATTGTAAGATGAGGCCTCCTATGATGATTATGCTTTTTGAACCATCTCCATATATGCTCCAGATCTCTCTTTTATGTTGAGTCAAGGTACTCTACCTGGATAGTCCTCCAAAATAAATGGAATAAACTATTGTGCTCCTTGTAAACACCTCTAGTCACCATATGATGTAGGCCATGTGTATGTGTTTTACTCCATGGTACCTCCTGTAGACATTGTGTGCATGTACATGTAGGGGAGATAACCATTAGAAGGTCCTATGTATGCCTTTGTTCTCAGTTCACACCCTTGGGAACCCTTGCTAGCATGAGATCCTAGCCATAGATTTATCCTTGACCACCATGAGATGGCTTGAGACACTATGTGACTAGATGTATCCTTGACATACCCCGAGGCATTCCCTTGAGGTGGGGTTTGATGGGATATCTCAAGGTGTATGCCTCAGGCACACCTTGGGTTCTATTTGTGTGTGCTAGAGGCACAGTTAGGTGCCCATAAGCACTGTTAGGTGGTGGTAAATGCCACATAGGATGATTGAGAGATTCTAGGAGCTGATTGAGGAGATGATTGTAGAGCTTGGTGGCTCATGTAGAGGTGCCTACATATGGACCTCACCTTTCTTCATTCCATAAGCAAGCAAGCATTCTCTCATTTTGTGTTCAGCTTCATGCTTTGATGGGATATCTCAAGGTGTATGCCTCAGGCACACCTTGAGTTTTATATGTGTGTGCTAGAGGCACAATTAGGTGCCCATAAGCACTGCTAGGTGGTGGTAGATGCCACATAGGATGATTGAGAGATTCTAGGAGCTGATTAAGGAGATGATTGAGGAGATAATTGTGGGGCTTGGTGGCTCATGTAGAGGTGCCTACATATGGGCCTCACCTTTCTTCATTCCATAAGCAAGCAAGCATTCTCTCATTTTGTGTTCAGCTTCATGCTTTCCTTTCACTTCTTCAACACTAAGAACCATTTTAAAAAAAAGATAATGGAGGAGAGAGAAGAGAGAGAGAGAGAGAGAGATGGAAAGATATAATGGTCGCCAGAAGTGAAATATGTTGGTCTATTAGTTAGAGACAAGCTACATTTTCAAATTCATCAAAACCATTCTGATCCTCTAATTCGTGGAACGCTTAGATTCTTGGGAGGGGAAAACTCAACTAAGATCCCTTTAACATTGTTTTCTTATTCTTTGGACACAGATTCTTGAGAGGGGAAAATTGAAGAAAGAACCATTAAAAAAAAAGGATAAATATGGAGAAGAGAGAGAGAGAGAGAGAGAGAGATTTTGTGTGTGTGTGTGTGTGCATTTTATATACCCCCCCCCCCACACACACTTTCTCTCTCCCATCTGTCTATCTACCTAGAGAGATTCAATTTATCTACCTACTCCTCTAGCTATATATGTATCTACGTATTTATCTATTGATATGCTGAAGCTACATTTGTGTGTGTGTGTGTGTGTGTGTGTGTGTGTTTGCAACTTTAAGATAAGCCACATTTTCAAAATCATCGAAAACATTATGATCTTATAATTCATGGACGTTTAGATTCTTGGGAGGGAAAAACTGAACTAAGAATCATTTTTTAAAAAAGATAATGGAGGCGACAGAGAGAGAGAGAGAGAGAGAGAGAGAGAGAGAGAGTAGTGATGGATTTATCAATCTATATGTTGAAGCTACATTTGCATCATTTAAGACAAGCTACATTTTCCAAATCATCAAAACCATTATGATCTTATAATTCGTGGATGCTTCAATTATTGGGAGGGGAGAATTGAACTAAGAACCTTTTTTTAAAAGATAAAGAGAGATAGATAGATAGATAGATAGAGAGAGAGAGAGAGAGAGATAATGGTGGTCGGAAGTGAAATAAGTTAGTCTATTAGTTAGAGACAATCTACATTTTCAAAATCATTGAAACCATTCTGAGCTTATAATTCGTGGATGCTTAGATTCTTGGGAGGGGAAAACTGAAGTAAGAACCATTTTTAAAAAAAGATAATGGAGGCAAGAGAGAGAGAGAGATAGAGAGAGAAAGAGAAATATAATGGTGGCTAGAAGTGAAATAAGTAAGTCTGTGTTTAGACTATATATTTACTTACATAGAAGGGTGGCTCTATGTTTAGATTTACTTACATGGAAGGGTGGCTCTATGTTTAGGTTCCCACATATGTTTTTATTTTGTAAAGTAATTATTTAAAAACCATTTATGTAGACTTTAATTCTGACTGAATAAGGACATTCAAAATGAGTTGCCTCAATTGTGAGCCTCAGATTATCAATTGGCATTGTGTAGCCCAATTGAGTTGACCTGATGGAACTTTTTTCCCTAGAGCAAGAATTTAGTGTAGTATTATTTGCAACAGAGAGAGAGAGAGAGAGAGAGAGAGCGAGAGAGAGAGAGAGAGAGAGAGAGAGCCATGTATAGTTCACTTAGCTTCACTTTTTTTTTGGGGTTGTTTTTCTTGCAGGTTCTTGATTTTGTTGTTGGACTAGCACTAGGCACTAGCTTCTCTCCACAACTTTTGCTTAGTTAGGTAGGTGATTATTTGTTTACTAATTGCCCTTGCTTTCTATTTGGAATTCTAACCTTCCTTAGGGCACATTGTGTAGGGGTGTGTGTGTGTGTGTGTGTGTGTGTGTGTGTGTGTGTGTGCGCGTGTGTGTGTGTGTGTGCATCATTTAAGATGAGCTACATTTTCAAAATGATTGAAACCATTTCAATCTTATAATTCATGGACACTTAGATTCTTGGGAGGGGAAAACTAAAGTAAGAACCATTTTTAAAAAAAGATAATCGAGGGGAGAGAGAGAGAGAGAGAGACAGAGACAGAGAGAGAGAGACTGAGAGAGAGAGACAGAGAGAGAGACTGAGAGAGAGAGATAGAGAGAGAGAGTCGTGGTGGATTTATCTATCTATATGTTGAAGCTACATTTGCATTGTTTAAGACATGCTACATTTTTTAAATCATCAAAACAATTCTGATCTTATATTTTGTGGTCACTTAGATTATTGGGAGGGGAGAACTGAACTAAGAACCATTTTTAAGAAAAGATAAATATGTGAGAGAGAGAGAGAGAGAGAGAGAGAGAGAGAGAGGGAGGGGGAGAGGGAGAGGGAGAGGGAGAGGGAGAGAGGGAGAGGGGGAGAGAGAGGGAGAGGGAGAGAGGGAAAAATATAATGGTGGCCAGAAGTGAAATAAGCTAGTCTATTAGTTAGAGACAAGTCCATGATGTGGTTGGACAAGCAATCACCAAAGTTGATTGTATCTTTCCCAGGAGCATCTTGAAGAGCTGGCAGTATGTCTAGAGACAATCCAACACCCTCTGCCCTAAGTGATCTAATCTAACCTCCTTTTCGAGAAGTTAGCCTTGCTTCTCAATCAAAGTAAAGGATCAAGTATGTTTCATGTCATGTGCACTATAGCCATGAGTGCTAGCCCATGAAGCAATGGGGGGATTTTTTATTTGCTCGTTGTATGTAATTTGATGCTGGAGGCCATAGTCATCAGTGGGATTTGATGCCAGAGACCATAAGAGGGGTGACCATAAAAGTGCATGGTGGATGGATGGAAGGTGGGGCTACACCTCGAGAGGAGAGGCAATTGGATGATAGGTGGTAGGAAAGAAGTGGAAAAGAACCTAAGGCAGTTGATGGAAGGATATGAGACTGTGAAATTCAGAAAGAATGTGATAAAGTGGAATGAGGTAGTATCCAAGAAGGATATGCTACCAAATGGATTGTCAACATGCGATTGGGAGAAACTCCTCAACTCTCCAATAGATGAGTAGCATGTGGAGTTGAAGAGGACATGAAACCCTTCTAAAGATTAAACTTTGTGAAATTTTTTTTGGAGAAAACCAAATTATTTATTAAGTAAAAAAAAGAAATACAAGAACCAAGCATTAACAAAATCAGTACGTCACTTCCCAGAAGGTCTAATGGTGAGCCATGATTCATGTAGTTGATGAAGTGTTGTGTGCTTAGGATGCTTGGAAAGTTTTCCTCCTATTGCCTTTAAGAAGGATTCCTTTTTAAAAATTTCCTCCTATTTCCTGTCAGAAGGGATGCCTTTAGAAAGTGTTGTGTATTTAGAGTGCTTGGAAAGTTTGCCTCCTATTGCCCCTAAGAAGGGTTGCCTTTGGTTTCCTCTACTTTTCATCCTCATCACCTATCTCCATTCTACATCTCTATAGTTGCATATATGAATACATAATGTACATAAGTGGTCTTACTATAGCTAAGAATATAGTGTTTAGCTTAAAGCAATGGAGCTCTTAGTATCCTGTTGCATAAGTAAAGTATGCCAAATATTACCTCAGTGTACATCCACCCCCCTTAGAATGCTTGGAATTGAATCACTGTTTTCATTTAGTTTATGAAAATTGGTTGGTCTTAGTATCTTGTTGCATAATTAAAGTATCTTGTATTCAAACTTGTGCAAACAACAATGAAGACCAAAGTCAACCATTTGGCCTTTAATAAAAGTCAACCTTTGAAGGGAGGGCCAACCCTAATCTCTTTCTACCACCCTCTCTTCTCATTCTTTTACCATTCTCTTAGGCCCATCTAGCTTCAAGACACAATCCTGGCTCTACAGACTTGCCACTATCCATCAAATCACATCACTTAACTAGTGGTGGCATATTGTTAACCAATCTGTTAACATGCCCCCCTTCCTGATCTCGATCTAGTTCTCTAGATTGTGCAACATTCATGGTTGTTGGAGCATTGCAAATGAAGATAATGGAAAGTAATCTTTCATGTGCCCTAGGCTGAATCTTCTTTTGGTCCATTGCAGCAGAGGAATGTAGTCGCTCCTTGTTATGGAATGCTTGCTAGAAGTATGGATGAGAAATTCTTCTGGAACAAGCACCTTAGGGTTTGAGTGAGCCGAGTTGAGGACTTGTGACCATTCAAAGAAGGAATAAGAAAAAGAAAAAGAGAAATCTTAAGGGGTAAGTTAGTAGGAAGAAGGTGTTAGTAGGGATTGATGATGTAAGATCCTAGTGGTGTTAGTGTTAGAAGAGTAAGTTAAGTGCATTCTCATGCTCCCTTGCTTCTCTATATTGAAGTTTCTTTTAAATCCATTTCATTTAGGGCTTTGCTTGGAGGTATTTGAGCCCAATAAGGTTGTGGCACCATCTAGAGATTTATTTGTCCGAGTCATCAAATCACGAGGAGTCTGATAATACACATACAAACCCCTAAAATGAGTACTATGGCTAAAGAGGTTTATAGAAAGGGGATTCTAAGCTACAACTGAAAGACAAGAGAAACTCTTCCAAACCCATATTGGTGTAGTCACCTTCACCCTGGAGTTAAATGCATTCTTGAGAGCTGCTTGTGGAGAACCACTAGGCATTCCATGTGTGAACTCAAATTCAAGAGGATGACTTAGTCTATTTTTGCTCTATTGAAGGGATGTGATGTTGATGTTGATTGGTGTATTGAATTTCCATAGTGTTTGTAGCTTATCTTCCCAACCAAGGAGCCCTTGGGCTAATGTAGTTATGATTCACCGAGTGTGCTATGCTGAGGGCCTGAAGAGAACTGACTGCCTATTTTCACCTAGGACTTCAACATGTGACATATTCACCAATTGTGATCTAGACCTAGCAAGAACATCATTTTATATACCCCTACAGTAAGTCTGATAGTCACTTTGAAGGAGAATTTCTAAGACATTACTAGAGATCTTTGTTGGTGAGTAGTTTTCATCCCATTGGCAGCAACTTTGCTTGAAGTTCTTTAAAATCCTTGATTGCAGTAGTAGGTTCTTATGGAGCTACTCCATTTTTAGGATCAAGTTCTTGTGGATCTACTATTGGCATGTTTCTTGTTGTCAGTGTTGCACCATTGAACATTGCAATCTCCCACATGTACCACTTCTATGATACTCATTGTAATAAAGTGATATATGCTCTATGTATCAAATGTGAGTAGTATCGCAATGTCTTAGAGATTTTTTGCTTTTTTTGAGACCAAGTTTCAGTTGATAAAGTTGTCAGGGATGAAGGTAATTTGTTGTTCACATTGGAAGGTTCTTGTGGGACTTCCGTTGTGATGGGCATTACTTGTGTGGCTGATTCTTGCGTAGCTTACTTGATGATAGATGCCAAATTTCTCTCAGTAAGGAAGGTTCTTGTGAGGCTCTCAACATGGATTCAGCTTTTGTCTTGGCATGTTCTTATGCTACTATCTCCCCTTTTGAGACAGGTTCTTGAGTAACTACTCTAGAGGAGGTAGATGAATTCCTTTGCATATGATCCTCCTACATTTGTGCTTTTCCCTTGTTTTTGCAAGCAGGTTCTTGCTGTTCTTGGCATCCTTGCAGAGTAGGTTCTTGTGTGACTACTATTGGTGCATCTAAACTCATTGATGCTTTTGTATTCATAGGTTTGGGGCTCCACTCCCAATTTTGCGATGATTCTAGTCTCCATTTAGGCTTAGGGCAAGCATGAATGGGCTATTTATTGCTCTGGCAAGGCTTGGGTACCCATACATTAGAGTTGCCAAGGTAATATCCCTGGGCCTCGAGTAGTATTGTGGGAACCCATTGGTAATGTACCTTCCTTATTGGTTGGAGTCTTCTTCTTCTTTGATGTTGAGGTTTGTTGTTTACATGAGGGGGTGGTTGGTGATGGTGAGGTTTGATGTTTAGAGGAGGGGGTGGCCTCATATGTTGAAGTTTCTTTGGAATCCAAAAATATGATTCACCCTCAAAGTATCCTTGAGCCTTAAATAGATCCTTGTAAACCCATATTTGCTTGGTTGCCTTTTGTCTTCATCTTCTTCCTTGGTGGTGTCCTTGCTAAGGTGGGGAGGTGGAAGTAGTTGCTGATGTTGATCCTTGGCTAGTGATTGGTGCATCTTGATGGGATGATTCATCACCAAATACCCCTTTGTAAGTGTCTCAGATCCATCTTTTACCAAGAATGGTAGCTTTTGTTAAGGTACCTATAGGAGCTACAAAAAACTTGCAAGGAAACATTTAACATTAAAGAACCAATAACCTTAATAGAGGTACCCTCTATGGATTGAATTTCAAAATCACATACGTGAAGGCATACCTGGCCAAGATGCTTTAATGTCCCCCAAGAGATGAGGTTGTGGCCTACTCGCCCATCTACCATGGCTTGTATTCGGCATGTTGCACCTACTGATGTCAGCTCTACCCAAAGTTGAGATGGAGTCATATCTGTCTCGTTAGGATCAAGGGAATTGTCAATTCCTAATTCAATTTGATTAGGTAGTACCGCTCTTATGGTGTAAAAAGTTGTAATGACAGTAGGTTTATCATTGCCAAGGTGCATACATTGAGTTCCTTTCATACTTGGCAGATCTATTGTGGCTAGTGTATGCATCTAATTGAGTGAGTCTACTAGTTCTGGTAAAGGAACACACCAAGGTTCATTAAGACTCTTCTCACTGTCCTCTTTCTCATATATTTTAACCAGCTTTACAGGCACAGACCTATCGATGGTATCCGATTTAGGTGCAAATAGATTTTTTGACATAGTGTGAGCCTTCCATGTTTGGAGATCAACCCTCATGACTTGTTGATCTTTCCATAGATAGACGTTGTTGGAGTGCCAATCATGGATAAATGTTGCTATACACAAGAAAGGTCTTCCTAGAATATCCTCATACCCAGGGTTGCTTTGGAAATCCATTACAAGAAGGCACACCTGATATGTGAGACCATAGGTTTTGCTTTTAATGTCCTTGGGTACTCCTATGGGATGAGCCATGCCTCCATCAGCTAATTTAACTACCATGGAAGTACTCTCTTGGTTGAGGCTTCCCATCCTAGCATTGTATTGTGATAATGCTAACAACTGCTCCTCCGTCTAAGATTGCCATAGCTTTCTTATCATGGAAGGAGATGGGTAACACTGCATTCGTGTCATCACTCTCAATATATTGGCCTAATTTGTTGACTAGCACCCTTGGAAGGCCTTGAGCGACTAGCACCCTTGGAAGGTCTTGAGCATGATTGAGAGATTCAACATTATCAGGATTTGTCGGTTGGGGTGTCACTATTTGCCCATCCATCCAATCCGAGAGGTCTCTCCATAGAGTATGATTATCCCAAAATAGTGTTAGTGGACAGGAATGAGGCTAATCCTCGATGTCTTAAGGACCAGTAATAAAATCCATGCCTATTGATTTTTACTCATCTAAGCCATATAAGGACAAGTTGTCATCCTCCTTTAGTTTTTACAAGGCAGGGCCTTCTTCAAACATCTGTTGCATTAGGGTGGATCCCTCTGTTGAAGGGCATGACACACCTTTTCCCTCTACCCTTTTAGGTATTTGCAAGGTTTTTTAGGCTCGAGCATTTATCTCATGTGTAGGATGAATTGTATCAGTACTCTTGCTTTTGCCTTGAGACTCAGTTGACATTCCTCTTGGCACTTGTATACCAATTTATGTGCCTTGTTGAGACCTTATTTCCCCACCCATGGGTTGGGATATTCACCGTGACCCTTAGGTGTTGTAGCTTGGCCATGGATTGAAGCCATTAGTGTTGCCTCATTTGTCTCATGCGAGTGGTTATTGCTATTTCGGTATGGCCTCAAGTGGACTTTATTTTTCTGATTCGAGGCCATTTCAGGGCCCGTTTTGAAGGCGGAAGTTCTTCGCAGGCACTCAAAAAAAGGCCCTATTTTTGTTGTGTAGAGATATTGGGAGTTGTAGAATCATGTTGGTGCCTATGTGCAGAGATATTGGGAGTTGCAAAATCGTCACTAGGAAGTGACTGTGTGGTCAAATACCACTTTTTTTAGTTTTGTAGATCTACCCATGTGAGGCAAAAGCTGTGTTTTTTTTGCAGTGACAGAATATTTTGCAGTGTTCTATAATGGCGTCTGATTCTCTTTCATAGATTGTCACTGAAAAGTTTGACAAGAATAACTTCCAGGCATGGAAGTTTAGAATGGCGAATTTCTGTATGGGAAAAGGCTATTGGGAGTTCATTACAGGAAATGAAGAGGAACCAGTTCTTCCTAATGTTCCCAATCAACAGGAAATGTAGGCATTTAAAGGATGGCATGAGAGAGTGAGAAAAGTTATGTACTGGCTGTCTATCAGTATTTTGGATTCTATGATTGTGCATATTCAGAATGCAAGTATGCCAAAGAAGGCATGGGATACTTTGGCAAAAATGTACAGCACAAATATGCAAGCTAGGAAAATGCAACTCAAGCAGGAGTTGCACAATGTGCAGAGAGAAAATATGAGCATCAATGACTACCACATGAAGGTGAAGAAAATTGCAGATGCTTTTGCTTCCATTGGGTCGCCAGTGGAAGATGATGATCTAGTTTCTATGACCTTGAATGATCTAGGAAAGGATTATGCATAGTTCTAGACATCCATTGCCGTCCGTGAAAATTTCCTGATTTTGAAGAGTTGTTTGCTCTTCTAATTTCTGAAGAGGAGAGAAATGGGGGTGCATCTTCTTCAGGAGGAACTTCAAAAGAAACTGTCTTCTACTCAAATGCTGGAAGAGGTAGAGGCAGAGGTAGAGGAGGCCAATCTAGAGGCTGTGGTAGAAATCAGAATATGTAGCAAACTCAAGAAAACCAATCCTATGGAGGAGGACGTGGTAACTCTAGAGGCAGGGGAAGCCAAAGAGGCCGTGGTGGATGGCAGAGAGGCCAAAATGCAAACAGCAATGTTGAATGCTACTACTATGGTAAAATGGGTCATATGGCTAAGGATTGCTACAAAAAGAAAAATGACATTATGAATGGAAAATTGTAGCAAGGCAATTATGCATTTTCTAGTAGACAGGGTGATGACAGAAATGAGCATCTATTTATGGTGCAGCACATGACCAATTCTGTGACAAGTGCAGAAGAACAAAATGATGTGTGGTATGTTGACTCAGGTGCATCAAACCACATGACAGGTCATGCAGAATGGATGCAAGATGCAAGGAAAATGGAAAAGCCAGGATTTGTGGAGACTGGTGATGATACTGCACATCCTATTGTGCAGATTGGCAAAATTCCTTTGTCTATGCAGGATGGGAAAAAGAAATACCTGTCTGATGTATTTCATGTCCCGAACATCACCAAGAACCTGGTTTCTGTTGGTCAAATGGTCGAGCAGGGCTTGCAGTTCAGATTTAATCCTCATGGATGCTTTGTTGAGGATATGAAAAATAACAATCGCTTGATAGCAAAAGGAAAGAAGAAGGGCAAGATGTTTACATTGGATGCAGACATGCCTAAATTGAGTGTAGCAATGTTTGCACATGGGACCGGTGTAGTTGCAGATATTAATATCTGGCATAAACGCATTGGTCATGTTAATATACATTGACTTAAATCAATGTAGGCCCAAAATATTGTTGCAAGATTGCCTAAATTCAAGGTTGCAGAAATGCATGTATGTGCCTATCAATTTGGGAAACAGGCAAGGAAACCATTTCCTAGGCATGTTCAAGAGAGTAAGAACCCATTGGAATTAATCCACTTTGATGTGTGGACTACTAAAGCTGCATCTATTTGAGGCTGTCACTATTTTGTCACTTTTATCGATGACTACAACAGAAAAGTTTGGGTGTATTTTATGAAAAAGAAAAGTGAAGTGTTTGGGCACTTCAAAGCTTTTAAAGCTATGGTTGAAAAAGAAACAAGCCTGCAAATAAAATGCCTAAGGTTAGATGGAGGGGGAGAGTATCTCTCAAATGAGTTTGCAAGGTTCCTGCAGGAGCATGGCATAAAGCAGCAATATTTATGCAATCATACCCCACAGCAAAATGGACTTGCCAAAAGGAAAAACAGGCATATTAGAGAGGTATCTCGGGCCAAGCTAAATGAAAAAGATCTACCAGATTATTATTGGGCTGAAGCAGTTGCTACAATAGTTTACATAATGAATAGGACTCCCACTGCAGCAATACATGGCATGATGCCAGAGGAGAAGTATACTGGTAGGAAACTAGATATTTCTCATTTGCAAATTTTTGGTTGCATTGCCTATGTTCATGTGCTAGATGAGTTGAGGTCCAAGTTGGATCCAAAAGCTGTGAAGTGTGTCTTTATTGGTTATTGTCTATAGCAGAAAGGGTAAAGATGCTATAACCCTTCTACTCGTAAGTTTACAGTGAGTAGAGATGTTGTTTTTGATGAGATGAGCAGCTGGTATAAACCAGTAAATGTGATGATTGATGTAGATGCACAAAATGGTAATGCCGCACAGAATTCACAGCAGTAATCACAAAATATCAGTGGACCTACAGTGTCCTCTAGCAGTGGTTCACATACTTTGCCATGGACAGGTAGATTGAGATCAGGAGAATCTCCTCAAAGCAATGCAAATAGTGGTCCGTAGGTATCACAAAAAGGAAAAGAGAAGGTAGATCAGCCCATCTTTGATGTGAATGCAGGTCACTCTTACGTGGATGGTGAATCCAGTGGCTCAGAACAAAGCATTGATGATGAGTTGGGTATTCCTTCTATTGCTACACCTGGAGTAAGGAAGACCAAGGATGTTTTGAGAGCACCTGGAAGTGAGCCTATTTTGCGCATGTCTACTAGAGCTAGGAATCCTGTGGATAGGCTGAAATATGATGGATTTATAGCCACTCACTATGCCTATATGGTCAAAGTGATACAGAAACTAGAACCCATTTCTTTTGAGCAAGCCATGGGAAATGAAAAATGGGAGAAAGCCATGGATGAAGAAATGGATGCCTTGGAAGCAAATGCTAGATGGGAATTGGTGCCTTTGCCTAAAGATAAGAATGCAATTGCCTTTCAGTGGGTTTATAAGATCAAGCACAATGCAGATGGTTCTGTGAATAGATACAAGGCAAGATTAGTTGTCAAGGGGTATGCATAGATATATGGCATTGATTATGAAGAAACATTCAGTCCGGTTGCAAGGATGGCAACTGTAAGAGCAGTCATTGCTATGGCTGCATCAAAGGGATCGTCTTTCCATCAGATGGATGTAAAGAATGCCTTCTTGCATGGTGATTTGCAAGAAGAGGTCTTTATGGAGCAGCCAGCAGGTTATGTTCATGCTATTCATCCTAAGTTTGTTTGCAAGTTGAAGAAAGCCTTGTATGGCTTGAAGCAAGCACCTAGAGCATGGTTTGACAAGATAGGACAGTATCTTGTCACTATTGGCTTTCAAATTTCCAAGGCAGATTTCTCACTCTATGTGAGAAAAACAGAGAAAGGTATTATGCTGCTTGTCATTTATGTTGATGATTTGATCATCACAAGAGATAGTGATGAAGATATCCTTCATGTGAAAATGCTATTGAAGCAGAAGTTTGAGATGAAGGATTTGGAGAGTTACGTTATTTCTTGGGCATTGAGGTGATTAGATCACCAAGTGGGATACAGCTCTTGCAGAGGCAGTATGGATTGGACATGCTGTCCAAATATGGGATGACAGGCTGTAAGCCTATTTCAGTTCCTTTGGAGCAGAATGTGAAGCTGAGCACAGATGCAGGTGAGCTTCTGGAAGACCCTACTATGTACAGACGCATAGTAGGAAGTTTGATTTATATGACTATTACCAGGCCAGATTTAAGCTATGCTGTTGGATTGGTAAGTCAGTTTATGCAGGCTCTAAGGAAACCGCATTTGGATGCAGCTAGATGCATACTCAGGTATGTGAATTCCACATTGCAGTATGGACTATTTTATGAGGCTGGGGTTCAGATACAGTTGCATGGATACACTGATGCTGATTGGGCTGGTAGTATTTATGATAGACAATCTACCAGTGGATATGTGTTCTCTTTTGGGAGTGCTGCAGTCACCTGGAGCACAGAGGACAAGTACAGGGGTGCAGTAATGGTTGCATGTGAGGTAGCTTGGTTGCATAAGCTACTTTATGATATGCATCAGTCTACAGATGGGCCAGTTGTCATTTATTGTGACAACATGAGCAGTATACACTTGGCAAATAACCCAGTCTATCATGCTAGAATAAAACACATTGAGGTGCATTATCATTATGTGCGGGAGAAGGTTTTACTAGGTCTCATTGATCTAGTTTATGTCAGCACAGAGGATCAGGTAGCTGACATATTCACGAAGGCATTGGGCACTGTGAAGTTGCACAAGTTAAGAGACCTACTTGATGTGTGTAGGAATTGGGATTGAGCTCAAGGGGGACTATTGAGATATCGAGCTCCACTCGCGATATGCCAGGGTGACCGTTGTGCATTTATGTCACCGACTTGTTAGCTACAGATGCAGTTGGTACACCGCCCATGAATAATAGCTGGATGAGAGCTATCCTTATCTACTCTAGTTCATGGCTCACTTAGTATGCCACCTTAGTTAGTTGAGTTTGGTTTGAGACCCACATATAGGGTTCTTCTATTTCTTTGTACTAGAACTCTTTTGGCTTTTGCAACTAAGAAGAGGAAAACTATTTTCAGCCTCCACCTTTGTGTGTATTCCCCCATTGTGTATGTGAGAAAGCCACAAGTGAGACTCCTTCCCTCTCTCCCACTATCTTCACAGAGGATGGGTTGCAAAGTTGGAGGAGAGGGGAGGAGGAGTTTCAAGGTTTGGACATGCTTTTGGACGTGGAGTGCAAGGAAGCATGGACACTTGAGGCAATTGCTTGGAATCCAAAGTAGAACTCAACACAATGCCCCAAAGAGTTTGGGCTTCATTCCATTATGGGGTATATATACAAGTTGGAGACCTTCTCTCTCTACATGTAGGAATTGTAAGACATTCTCTCTCTACATGTAGAACTTGCATATAGAAGTTGCATGTAGGAGTTGCATGTAGAACTCGCATATAGGAGTTGCATGTAGGAGTTGCATGTAGGAGTTGCATGTAGAAGTTGCATGTAGAACTCGCATGTAGAACTTGCATGTAGGAGTTGCATGTAGAACTCGCATGTAGGAGTTGCATGTAGGAGTTGCATATAGAAGTTGCATGTAGAACTCGTATGTAGAACTTGCATGTAGGATTTGCATGTAGAACTCACATGTAGAACGCGCATGTAGGAGTTGCATGTAGAACTTGCATGTAGAACATGCAAGTTCGATTTCTAAGAGGGATTATTTCTAGCCTTATGCAAGTACAAGCAGAGCTTTGCCGCTACTCTACACACATTCTGTTCTACCTAAGTCCATGTTGGCATAGAGATAACATACTCCCAGATCCATTTCATTACTTGTCCTTGGGTTATGGCTTATTGCGAGCATGTACCTAGATTGCCATGCCTTTAGTCAAGTGACTGTGGAACTTGTGTGATGCCAGTCGATCCTCCTGTAAAGCCTTGGCAACATAAAATTTTTGCTCAGTTTCTAGGTAGCCTGTATCCACCATTTGCTCGAACAGAGATATGTGGTGTGCTTCTAAGAAGATCACTCTTTGATAGAGTCGGCTTGTAATTTGAGCATCGACCCGTTCATTGGGATTGAATCTAAGTGGAGGCAAATGGGAATCGAGGTAACATGGGACCTCTAGAATGAATTCCAATGTTTTACAAAATATAGCACTTAGGCGAAGAAGCGATCAATGTTGTTGCACATTATTTGCTCATGCTGCTGAGGTACTTGGACCATTGTGCCATTCTACACTAGAGTATGGTTCGATCATTGGCCAATTAATGGTTCGATCTTCATCCAAAGTGTGTATGTTGGCTTCCCATTTTTTACACCATGGAACTGCATAGAACTTTGGATGGGTTCTGAGACATGGTGGTGCACGTAGGTACTCCTTCAAGAAGATTACATCAAAGAGCTTGGGGCGGCACCAACCAAGTTGTGGATCCAACTTGCTAATCCAAACCTCACTAATTTGACACTGATGATGAAGACTGGTAGGAAAGTTGTCTAGGGTCTAGGTCCATACACCTTGAGTTTTCATATCAAGATATTTGCTCCAAAATTCCTTGATGGGGTTACTGGGAAGTGGTATATTATCAAAATTATACCCTGTTGAGATATCAAGCTCCACTCGTGATATGCCAGGGTGACCATTGTGCATTTATGCCACAGACTTGTTAGCTGTAGATGCAGCTGGATGACAGCTATCTTTATGTACTCTAGTTAGTGGCTCAGTTAATATGCCACCTACGTTAGCTGAGTTTGGTTTGAGACCCACATATAGGGTTCATCTATTCCTTTTGTACTTAGAGAGAGTCCTTTTGGCTTTCACAACTAAGAAGAGGAAAATTGTTTTCAGCCTCCATCTTTGTGTGTATTCCCCCATTGTGTATGTGAGAAAGCTGCAAGTGAGACTCCTTACTTCTCTCCCACTCTCTTCACATGGTATCAGAGCCAAGTTTGTGGTAAGGTGCTCAAGAAAGCAAGCCAAGTTTGCAGTGTCTTGGTAAGAGGATTAGTGTTGCTTTCCTTTTTCAAGTTTGGGAGCAAATCTCTATAGGTAGCATAGCCAAAAAGTGCAAGAGTGCACCGTCTCAGATTGGGATGCCCTTCATAGAGTGGCGAGAGGGTAGTATATGTTGCAAGCTAGAGAAAATCCCTTAGTGACATCATTTTTTTTATTCAAGGCCATTTCAAGGCCCATTTTGGTGGTGAAATTTTTTCGTAGGCACTGAAAAAGGTGCCTTGTTTTTGCTATGCGACCACTGTTCTGCAAGTCGGTAAAAAGTCGCCACAGAAATTGCATCATATGCCTATGCATAGAGATATTGGGGGTGACAAAATCATTCTTATTGCTTGTTGATGCAAAATCATCACTAAGAAGTGACTGTGTGGTCAAATACCACTTTCGTCAGTTTTGCAGATTTGCCCTTGTGAGGCAGAAGTTGTGTTTTTTGTAGTGACAGAATATTTTTGCAGTGTTAGTAATGGCGTCTGATGCTTTTTCACAGATAGTCACTCAAAAGCTTGACAAGAACAACTTCCCAGCATGGAAGTTTAGAATGACGAATTTCCCTAAGGGAAAAGGCTATTGGGAGTTGATTACTGGAGCTAAACAAGAACCAATTATTCCTAATATTCCCAATCCATACAAGCTGTAGGCATTTAAAGGCTAGCATGAGAGAGCCAAGAAAGTTATGTACTGGCTGTCTATCAATATTTTAGATTCTATGATTGTGCATATTAATGATGCAAGCATGCTGAAGGAGGCATGGGATACCTTGACAAAAATGTATAGCACAAATACGTAAGCCAGGAAAATGCAACTCAAGCAGGAGTTGCATAATGTGTAGAGAGAAAATATGAGCATGATCCAATGACTACCACATGAAGGTGAAGAAGATTGCAGATGCACTTGCTTCCATTGGGTCACCAGTGGAAGATGATGATCTAGTTTCTATGACCTTGAATGGTCTAGGAAAGGATTATGCACAATTTTAGACATCCATTGCCATCCGTGAGAATTTTCCTAATTTTGGGAAGTTGACTGCTCTTCTAATTTCTGAAGAGCAGAGAAATGGTGGTGCATCTTCTTCAGGAGAAACTTCAAAAGAAGCTGTCTTCTACTCAAATGCTCGAAGAGGTAGAGGCAAAGGTTTGGAGGCCATGGCAGAAATCAAAATACGTAGCAAATTCAAGAAAACCAGTCCTATGGAGGAGGACGTGGTAACCTTAGAGGCAAGGGGAGCCAAAGAGGTCGTGGTGGATGGCAGCGAGGCCAAAATGCAAATAGCAATGTTGAATGCTACTACTGTGGTAAAATGGGTCATATGGCTAAAGACTACTACAAAAAGCAGAATGACATCATGAATGGAAAATTGTAGCAAGGCAATTATGCATCCTCTAGTAGGCAGGGTGATGACAAAAATGAGCATTTGTTTATGGTGCAGCACATGACCAATTCTGTGACAAGTGTAGAAGAAAGCAATGATGTGTGGTATGTTGACTCAGGTGCATCAAACCACATGATAGGTCATGCAGAATGGATACATAATGCAAGGAAAATGGAAAGACCAGGATTTGTGGAGACTGGTGATGATACTTCACATCGTATTGTGCAGATTGGTAAAATTCCTTTGTTTATGTAGGATGGGAAAAATAAATACCTGTCTGATGTATTTCATGTCTTGAATATCACCAAGAACCTAGTTTCTATTGGTCAAATGGTTGAGTAGGGCTTGCACGTCAGATTTAATCCTCATGGATGCTTTGTTGAGGATATGAAAAATAAAGGTCGCTTGATAGCAAAAGGGAAGAAGAAGGGCAAGATGTTTACGTTGGATGTGGACATGCCTGAATTGAGTGTAACAATGTTTGCACATGGGACTGGTGTAGTTGCAGATATTGATATTTGGCATAAATGCATTGGTCATGTTAATGTACAGTGACTTAAATTAATGTAGGCCCAAAATATTGTTGCAAAATTGCCTAAGTTCAAGGTTGCAGAAATGCATAAGGTATGTGAAGCGTGTCAATTTGGAAAACATGTAAGGAAACCATTTCCTAGACATGTTCAAGAGAGTAAAAAGCCATTGGAATTAATCCACTCTGATGTGTGGACTACTAAAGCTGCATCTATTGGAGGCTATCATTATTTTGTCACTTTTAATGATGACTATAGCTGAAGAGTTTGGGTGTATTTTATGAAAAAGAAAAGTGAACTGTTTGGGCATTTCAAAGCTTTTAAAGCTATGGTTGAAAAAGAAACAGGCCTACAAATAAAATGCCTAAGGTCAGATGGAGGGGAAGAGTATCTCTCAAATGAGTTTGCAAGGTTCCTACAAGAGCATGGCATAAAGCAACAATATTCATGCAGTCATACCCCACAGCAAAATGGACTTGTAGAAAGGAAAAATAGGCATATTGGGGAGGTATCTTGTGCCATGCTCAACAAAAAAGTCCTACCAGATTATTATTGGGCTGAAGCAGTTGCTACAGCAATTTACATAATGAATAGGACTCACACTACAGCAATACATGGCATGATTCTAGAGGAGAGGTATACTAGTAGGAAACCAGATATTTCTCATTTGAAAGTTTTTGGTTGGATTGCCTTTGTTCATGTGTAAGCTAAGTTGAGATCCAAGTTGGATCCAAAAGCTGAGAAGTGCATCTTTATTGGTTATTATTTATAGCAGAAAGAGTATAGATGCTATAACCCTTCTACTCATAAGTTTATAGTGAGCAGAGATGTTTTTTTTTATGAGATGAGCAGCTGGTATAAACCAGTGAATGTGATTGATGATATAGATGCACAAAATGGTAATGCTGCATGGAATTCACAGCACCAATCACAAAATATTAGTGGACTTGTAGTGTCATCTAGTAGTGGTTCACATACTTCACCATGGATAGGCAGATTGAGATCAAGAGAATCTCCTCAAAGCAATGCAAATAGTGGTATGCAAGTATCACAAAAGGGAAAAGAGAAAGTAGATCAGCCCATGGTTGATGTGAATGCAGGTTACTCTTATGTGGATGGTGAATCCAGTTGCTCAGAACAGAGCCTTGATGATGAGTTGGGTATTCCTTCTATTGTTACACCTGGAGTAAGGAAGCCAAGGGATGTTTTGAGAGCACTTGTACTGAGCCTATTTTGCGCAGCTCTACTAGAGTTAAGTATCCTATGGATAGGTTGAAATATGATGGATTGACAACCATTCACTATGCCTATATGGTTAAAGTGATACATGAACTAGAACCCACTTCTTTTGAGCAAGCCAATGGGAAAAGAAAAATGGGAGAAAGCCATGGATGAAGAAATGGATGCCTTGGAGGCAAATGCTACATGGGAATTGGTGCCTTTGCCTAAAGACAAGAAGGCAATGGGCTGCAAGTGGGTCTATAAGGTGAAGCACAATGCAGATGGTTCTATGAGCAGATACAAGGCAAGGTTAGTTGTCAAGGGGTATGCATAGACATATGGCATTGATTATGAAGAAACATTTAGTCTGGTTGCAAGGATGGCAACCGTAAGAGCAGTCATTGCTATGGCTACATCAAAGGGATGGTATTTACATCAGATGGATGAAAACAATGCCTTCTTGCATGGTGATCTGCAAGAAGAGGTCTAAATGGAGCAGCCACCAGGTTAGGTGCATGTTGTTCATCTTGAGTTTGTTTGTAGGTTGAAGAAATCCTTGTATGGCTTGAAGCAAGCACCCAGATCATGGTCTGACAAGATAGGATATATCTTGTCACTATTGGCTTTTAGATTTCCAAGGAAGATTTCTCACTTTATGTGAGAAAAATAGAGAAAGGCATTATGATGCTTGTCATTTATGTTGATGATTTGATCATCACAGGTGATAGTGATGAAGATATCCTTCGTGTGAAAATGCTATTGAAGCAAAAGTTTGAGATGAAGGATTTGGGCCTTACTCCAAGTGTAACAACTGAAGGAATACCCAACTCATCATCAAGGTTCTGTTTTGAGCCACTGGATTCACCATTCACATAAGAGTGACCTGTATTCACATCAACCATGGGCTGATCTACTTTCTCTTTTCCTTTTCATGACACTTGCATACCACTATCTGCATTGCTTTAAGGAGATCCTCCCGATCTCAATCTGCCTGTCCATGGTGAAGTATGTAACCACTGCTAGAGGACACTAAAGGTCCACTAATATTTTGTGATTGCTGTTGTGAATTCTATGCAACATTACCATTTTGTGCATCTACATCAATCACATTTACTGGTTTATACCAGCTACTCATCTCATCAAAAACATCTCTGCTCACTGTAAACTTACGAGTAGAATGGTTATAGCATCTATACCCTTTCTGTTGCAGAGAATAACCAATAAAGATGCACTTCTCAGCCTTTGGATCCAACTTGGATCTCAACTCATCTGGCACATGAACATAGGCAATGCAACCAAAAATTTTCAAATGAGAAATATATGGTTTCCTACCAGCGTACCTCTCCTCTGGCATCATGCCATGTATTGTGGTAGTGGGAGTCTTGTTCATTATGTAGACTACTATAGCAACTACTTCAGCCCAATAATAATATGGCAGGTCTTTTTTGTCGAGCATGGCACGAGATACGTCTCCAATATGCCTCTTTTACCTTTCTACAAGTCCATTTTCCTGTGGGGTATGATTGCATGAATATTGCTGCTTTATGCCATGCTCCTAAGGAAACTTGCAAACTCATTTGAGAGGTACTCTCCCCCTCCATCTGACCTTAGGCATTTTATTTACAGGCCTGTCTCTCTTTCAACCATAGCTTTAAACGCTTTGAAATGACCAAACACTTCACTTTTCTTTTTCATAAAATACACCCAGAGTGGATTAATTCCAATGGCCTCTTACTCTCTTGAACATGTCTAAAAAATGGTTTCCTTGCCTATTTTCCAAATTGACAGGCTTCACATAACTTATGCATTTCTACAACCTTGAACTTAGGCAATCCTGCAATAATATTTTGGGCATGCATTAATTTAAGTCACTATACATTAACATGACCAATGTGTTTATGCCAGAAATGAATACCTACAACTACACCAGTTTCATGTGCAAACATTGCTGCACTCAATTCAGGCATGTCCGCATCCAGCGTAAACATCCTGCCCTTCTTCTTCCCTTTTGCTATCAAGCAACCTTTATTTTTCATATCCTCAACAAAGCATCCATGAGGATTAAATCTAACTTGCAAGCCGTGCTAAACCATTTGACCAATAGAAACCAGGTTCTTGGTGATTTCACGAAATGAAATACATCAGACAAGTATTTCTTTTTTCCATCCTTAATAGATAAAGGAATTTTACCAATCTGCATAATAGAATGTGCGATATCATCACTTGTCTCCACAAATCCTAGTCTTTCCATTTTCCTTGCATCCTGCATCCATTCCGCATGACCTGTCATGTGGTTTGATGCACCTGAGTCAACATACCACACATCATTGCTTTCTTCTACACTTATCATAGAATTAGTCATGTGTTGCACCATAAACAGATGCTCATTTCTATCATCACCCTATCTACTAGAGGATGCATAATTGCCTACTGTAATTTTTCAATCATGATGTTATTCTACTTTTTATAGCAGTCTTTGTGAAGATAGTGGGAGAGAGGGAAGGAGTCTCACTTGCAGCTTTCTCACATACACAATGGGGGAATACACACAAAGGTGGAGGCTGAAAAAAATTTTCCTCTTCTTAGTTGTGAAAGCCAAAAGAACTCTAGTACAAAGAAATAGGAGAACCCTATATGTGGGTCTCAAACCAAACTCAGCTAACTAAGGTGGCATACTAACTGAGCCATGAACTAGAGTACATAAGGATAGCTGTCATCTAGCTATTATTCATGGGCAGTGTACCAACTTCATCTACAGCTAACAAGTCAGTGACATAAATGCACAACGGTCACCCTGGCATATCACGAGTGGAGCTTGATATCTCAACACTCCCCCTCAAGCTCAATCCCAATTCTTGCACACCAAGTAGGTCTCTGAACTTGCGCAGCTTCTCTGCGCCCAATGCCTTTGTGAATATGTCAGCTACCTGATCCTCTATGCTGGCATAAACTAGATCAGTAAGACCTAGTAAAACCTTCTCTTGCACATAGTGATAATGCACCTCAGTGTGCTTTGTTCTAGCATGATAGATTGGGTTATTTGCTAAGTTTATATTGCTCATGTTGTCACAATAAATGACAAATGGCCCATCTATAGACTGATGCATATCATAGAGTAGCTTATGCAACCAAGCTACCTCACATGCAGCCATTGCTGCACCCCTGTACTTAGCCTCTGTGCTCGACAAGGCAACTGTAGGCTGTTTCTTGCTGCTCCAAGTGACTGCAGCACTCCCAAAAGAGAACACATATCCACTAGTAGATTGTCTATCAGAAATACTACCAGCCCAATCAACATCAATATATCCATGCAACTGTATTTGAACCCCAGTCTCATAAAATAGTCCATACTGCAATGTGGACTTCACATACCTGAGTATGTGTCTAGCCGCATCCAAATGCGGTTTCCTTAGAGCCTGCATAAACTGACTTACCAATCCAACAACATAGCTCAAATCTGGCCTAGTAATAGTCATATAAATCAAAATTCCTACTATGCATTTGTACATAGTAGGGTCTTCTAGAAGCTCACTTGCATCTGTGCTTAGCTTCACATTCTACTCCAAAGAAACTCAAATAGGCTTACAGCCTGTCATCCCATATTTGGACAGCATGTCCAATCCATACTGCCTCTGCAAGAGCTGTATCCCACTTGGTGATCTAATCAACTCAATGCCCAAGAAATAACGCAGCTCTCCCAAATCCTTCATCTCAAACTTTTGCTTCAATAACATTTTCATGTGAAGGATATCTTCATCACTATCACCTGTGATGATCAAATCATCAACATAAATGACAAGCAGCATAATACCTTTCTCTGTTTTTCTCACATAAAGTGAGAAATCTGCCTTGGAAATCTGAAAGCCAATAGTGACAAGATATTGTCCTATCTTGTCAGACCATGCTCTAGGTGCTTGCTTCAAGCCATACAAGGCTTTCTTCAACCTGCAAACAAACTCAGGATGATTATCATGAACATAACCTGGTGGCTACTCCATAAACACCTCTTCTTGCAAATCACCATGCAAAAAGACATTCTTTACATCCATCTGATGTAAAGACCATCTCTTTGATGCAGCCATATGAATGACTACTCTTACGGTTGCCATCCTTGCAACTGGACTGAATGTTTCTTCATAATCAATGCCATATGTCTGTCCATACCCCTTGACAACTAATCTTGCCTTATATCTATTCACAGAACCATCTACATTCTGCTTGACCTTATAAACCCACTTACAGCCAATTGCATTCTTGTCTTTAGGCAAAGTCACCAATTCCCATGTAGCATTTGCTTCCAAGGCATCCATTTCTTCATCCATGGCTTTCTTCCATTTTTCTTTGCCCATGGCTTGCTCAAAAGAAGTGGGTTCTAGTTCCTATATCACTTTGACCATATAGGCATAGTGAATGGCTATAAATCCATCATATTTCAGCCTATCCATAGGATATCTAGCTCTGGTAGACCTGCACAAAATAGGCTCACTTCCAAGTGCTCTCAAAACATCCTTGGTCTTCCTTACTCCAGGTGTAACAACAGAAGGAATACCCAACTCATCATCATGAGAGTGCTCTCAACGGAAGCAAGAATGGAAGAAGGAGAGAGAGCGAGAGAGAGAGACAAAGAGCCACACAAGTTTTGGTGGGTGCAGAACCACCCTAATCTTCTTTTTCATTCATTTATATATGTGTTTGAGTATTGTACATAGCCGGGGTTAAGGCACAGTGACCTTTAACCCCCACAACCTCCCACTTAAAGGACAATGTGCCTTTAAGGGAGAACAACCAGTGAGCATACTATCCAATGCCCATCAATACACGACAATACTCAAACCGCTGACTAGGTAGACTCTTCGTCAGCATATCTGCAGGGTTATCATCTGTATGAACCTTGACAAGCCCTATGCGCTTGTCCTCAAGTACCTCCCTGATGAAATGGTACCTGACCTCAATGTGTTTGGTCTTTGCATGAAAGACTAGATTCCGTGCTAGCTGAATAGCACTCATGGAATCACTATGCAATGTCGGTACACCTGTATGAATCCCCAAATCTCCCACTAGCCGATCAAGCCATATAGCCTCCTTGCAACCCTCTGTGGCTGCAACATACTCAGCCTCTGTGGTAGACAAAGCCACGCACTTCTGTGCACGAGACATCCACGACACTGCACCACCTGCAAAGGTGAACACATAACCAGAAGTGGATCTCCTACTATCCACATGCCCCTGCATAGTCTGAATCTGTGTACCCAAGTACACGCATGTCTCCTTTACCAAAGCAAATGCACATCTCCTTGGTACCCTTCATGTACCTCATGATGCACTTAACTGCCTCCCAATGCCTCTTTCCTGGATTAGCCATATACCGGCTAACAACTCCCACTGCAAATGCAATGTCTGGTCTAGTAGCTATCATAGCATACATAAGACTCCCAACTGCTGATGCATAAGGAACCTTGGCCATCATGGCCCTCTCCTCATCTGATTTGGGACTATCTGTATGACTCAGTTTCACATATGGAGGCAATGGAGTACTCACTGCCTTCCCCCCCTCCATATTGAAACGCTGTAATACTTTTGTAACATACTTTTTTTGTGAAAGCCAAAGGAGTTTCCTACTCCGATCACGCGTGATGCGCATACCAAGAATATGACTTGCAAGTCCCAAATCCTTCATATCAAAGGCCTCATGCAACTTGGCCTTTAATGCATCTAGCTCATAAGTATTCTTGCTAGCCAATAGCATATCATCCACATATAGTGCCAAGATTATCAGGCTACTATCCTTAGCCCTTTTAGTGTAGAGGCAGTGATCAATTTCACTCCTTCTAAAACCCTGGGACCGAATGAAAGCATCAAACTTCTGATACCATTCTCTAGGTGCTTGCTTAAGACCATAGAGACTCTTCTTCAGTTTGCAAACTAAATGCTCTTTGCCCTTTTCTTCAAAGCCTTCCGGCTGCACCATGTAAATTTCCTCATGCAAATCCCCATGCAAGAAAGCTGTCTTGACATCCATCTGCATAAGCTCCATATCCTCTGATGCCACTAGTCCAAGCATGCATCTAAGTGTGGTCATCTTCACAACCGGAGAGAATATCTCATCAAAGTCCACACCCTTCTCTTGCTTGAACCCTTTAGCAACCAAACGGGCCTTGTATCTAGGCACATCATCACCTGTGACCTTCATTTTGTAGACCCATTTACATGGCAATGCTTTCTTTCCATGTGGCAAAGAAACCAAGTCCCAAGTTTTATTCTTCATAAGTGAACTCATCTCTGATTGCATAGCATACTCCCACTTGCGTTGATCCTCACGCATCATAGCCTCTTTGTAGCGAGAAGGCTCCCCGCAATCAGTAAGCATCACATAGTCTACCCCTGGAACAAACCTATCAGGCGGTCTAGACACTCTAGATGATCTTCTCAAGGGCATTTCAGCTTGCTGTCCCACTTGCATATCAGCCACATTTGGCTCATCATTTCCACCAATAGATGATCCATCATCTACCCTTGATTGTATACCTGTGGGAGTACTTGGTTGTACCATTTCTTGCACATTTGGTGCATGGACAGCTTGCTGTCTATCAACATAGGCAGGTGGATTCACATCCTGGAAAGTGATTCTCCTCATTTCCACATCCCTCATGGGTGCCTTATGCATCTTCTTCTCATTGAAGACCACATCATGGCTGCGTATGATCTTCTTTGCTTCTGGATCCCAGAGACGATAGCCCATCTCTCCACTTTCACCATAACCTAGAAAGATGCATTTCCTAGACTTAGGATCTAGCTTCTTTCGAAGCTCTTTTGGCACATGTGCATATGCCTCACACCCAAATATACGCAAATGAGAGTAAGAGGGCTTCTTGCCACTCCATGCCTCTTCAGGAATACCACCATCCAAACTCTTACTAGGTGATCTATTGATCACATGCACTGCAGTCTTCATTGCCTCAGCCCAAAAACCACCAGAAAGACTTGCATTGGAAAGCATGCATTGCAACCTTTCTTGAATGGTACGATTCATCTTTTCTGCAACTGGATTTTGCTCTGGAGTACGAGGGGATGTGAGCTCCCTCTTAATCCCACGTGTATCACAGAAATGCTGAAAGTCATGAGAGAGATACTATCCACCATTATCAGTCCGTAGGCATTTAAGCGTTCTACCTGACTGATTCTCAACCAAGGCCAGCCATTTTTGAAATACCTGGAACACATCACTCTTCCGAGCTATAGCATAAGCCCACACTTTCCTAGTTGCATCATCAATGAATGTCACATAGTATTCAGCCCCGCCTAATGACCGTGTAGGCATGGGACCACATACGTCTGAATGCACCAAACCAAGCATTTCAAACTCTTTCTTTCCCCTTCTTTTATGGGCTGATTTAGTCTGCTTCCCATAGAGACAGTGCTCACAAAATTCAAAATCAGAGAAACTCAAATGCGGTACATAACCCAAACGGCATAAGAGTTTCATTCCATTCTGGCTCATGTGCCCCAACCTGCAATGCCACAAAGAAGTGCTTGGCTGCTCGGTTATTGCAACAACATGATCAAATACCCCTGATACATGTAAGGGATACAAAGTCCCACACTTGGCACCCCTGGCCAAAAGCATAGAGCCCTTCTGAATTTTCCAACTCTGAAAGCCAAAAGTGGTGTGAAAACCAGCATCATCTAGCTGACCCACTGAAATAAGACTCTTGGTGAGCTTAGGCACATGTCTCACATGTTTCAAAACAAATGCAGACCCATTTGCAAAAGAAAACTTTATGTCACCTGCTCCCACTATGTCACATGCATAGTCATTTCCAAGATGCACACAACCTGTCTTTCCACTATCATAAGTGGAGAACCATTCCCTATGGGGAGTAACATGGAATGAAGCACCAGAATCCAAAATCCAATCCTGGGAATATGCATCATCTGAAGTGGTAAGCAACTCTGCAGATAAAGTAGACATGAAGAGAACATCATTGTCACTATCACGTGTGACTGCATTGATCTCCTCGATCTTCACTTTTCCTTTGTCCTCCCTTGGACTCTCTTCCTTTTGATTTGCACCCCAATTTGCATTCTTTTTCTTATCCTTTTGCTCTCTTTTCAGCTTGTAGCAATCCTTTTTCATATGGCCCTTCTTGCCACAATGGTAACACTCAATGTTCCGTGCCCTGGATTTGCTACGAGACTTCCCTCTTTCTTGGGACTTCCCCCTGAACTGTGATCTGCCCCTTTGCACATTTAAGGCTGCATCCTGCTTGTTGCCATCCATAGACTTCCGTCTAATCTCCTCGGCCAACAAGCTACCCACAACATCATCAAATTTCAGTACTCCACCAGGTGCAGAGTTACTGACTGCTGTACGGAAGGTATCCCATGAGGATGGCAATGAACATAAGAGAAATATTGCCTTAGTCTCCGCATCAAAATTCATTTTTTGAGCCTGAAGCTGGCTGAAAATAATATTGAATTCATTCAAATGAGAAGCAATGGAGACCCCTTCCTTCATCTGCAGCTCAAACAACCTCTTCATGAGGTAAACTTTATTAGAGGCAGTTTCCTTCTCATAAGTGGCACACAGTTTCTTCCACAAATCTTCCATAGTCTGCTCATTCACTACTGTGAAATAAACTGACTCTGCAAGATGAAGTCTAATAGTAGACTTTGCTAATGCATCCAACTCATTCCAATCATCCTCAGACATATCCGCAGGCTTAGCTTCAATCCCTGCCAAGGGTTTAATCTGCTTCTTTTGAATAAGCACATCCCTTATTTATTCTTTCCACAAAGAAAAGTTTGTCCCATCAAACTTTTTAATGCTGAAAAACTCCTTTTCAGGCATGGAAGAGGATGCCATGATGCAAATAAAGCAAAATCCCAAATGCTAGTGCCTGCAAGAGAGAATCACACCAAATACCAGGTGCACCCAAATGTGTATGCCACAATAGAGTGAAATATCACCAAAACTCAAAACTCAAAGCATCTGACTCATGTGCATATACTATGCATCCATATGAGCAAATCTGGCCCAAAAGAAAATGCCAATAAGTGCCAAATGACTCAAGCATAAACACTGTCCACTGGCATATGCATCAATAATGTCTCATCCAAGAGAGCATAGCACTATCAGTGCATCACCTGCAATGTGTCAAAGCTGTCCCTCAGCTTAAAATAGCATCCATGTGCAAAGCGTCCATAAAAAATAGCATCCCACAAGGCAATTTGGGCCTATCAGCGCATCCAACAAGGACCGCAATGCATCCAAATGGCCTATAAATCATCCATTGCAACCCAATGCATACCACGAATGAGCGCACACTGCTCAAACTGCAACCAGAGTGATCTGCATAAGGTATGCTCAAGAAATCATAGTCCCACGGTAATGAGCGCTACTGAAAATAGGACCTGAGATGCTTCAAAACATGGGCGCCATCACATAATTGGACTCAGCAAGAAAATCTGCAAATATCTCTCTTCTGCCAGAACTCCAAAATCCCAACCGATGAGTGAGAAATGGGAGTCAACACTTATCCACTGCCATGTGGCATAAATCTAAGGTTTCAAAACCTTAGAATGAAAAATGCATAACAGAGAGACGAAATCGAATACACAGAGATTTATAACTCTGAAAATCCTCCACCGAATCGCGCAAGAACTGACAGGTAGGGGTTTTTGGGCGTCCGGAACGCAATGGGACAGACGGTTTTGGAAACCGTGGTCTCAATCACTGGGTCCAACACACGGACTGAAAAACGTTTTTGGAAACAGAGCTATCTGTAAACTCCACCGGAGTGCGAATGATGAGCAACATAGAAGTTTTAGGACCTCCTGAGTCCACTGGAACTGACAGATATGCAAATGGTTGCTCCAAACTTGAGTTCCAACACCCGGGCGAAAAACGCAGGAATTGACAAAGTGAGTCAGAAATCCACTGAAATGATCTCAGATTCAAGAATGAAGGTGTTTCCAAGCTCCTGAAGTAATGTGGACACCAAAAGCAAGCAATAGTTGCCTTCACAAGTCAATACGGAGTCTCTGTCATCGAACGGAACAGGGAAAAGCTCAAAAAACGACTTTTTCTTTCAAACCACTTAACAGGCTCTCAAAACCACTTCGTAAAGCCAAAGTGACTTTTCCAAAGGTTCCTCCAAGGTCTCTGCACACTCGGATGCAAGTAAAGTCACCCACAAAGCTTCCCACAAAGCTTCTCCTTCCTCCCACAGAGCTGCTGAGCTTCCAAGCATTCACGCACGCTCAGCTAGATCACCCGAGCTCTGATACCAGTTGAGAGTGCTCTCAACGGAAGCAAGAATGGAAGAAGGAGAGAGAGCGAGAGAGAGAGACAGAGAGCCACACAAGTTTTGGTGGGTGCAGAACCACCCTAATCTTCTTTTTCATTCATTTATATATGTGTTTGAGTATTGTACATAACCGGGGTTAAGGCACAGTGACCTTTAACCCCCACACATCAATGCTCTGTTCTGAGCCACTGGATTCACCATCCACATAAGAGTGACCTGCATTCACATCAAACATGGGATGATCTACCTTCTCTTTTCCTTTTCGTGATACCGGCATACCACTATCTGCATTGCTTTGTGGAGATTCTCCTAATCTCAATCTGCCTGTCCATGGTGAAGTATGTGAACCATTCCTAGAGGATAGTGTAGGTCCACTAATATTTTGTGATTGCTGCTATGAATTCTATGCAGCATTACCATTTTGTGCATCTACTTCAATCATCACATTTATTGCTTTATACCAGCTACTCATCTCATCAAAAACAACATCTCTGCTCACTGTAAACTTACGAGTAGAAGGGTTATAGCATCTATATCCTTTCTGCTACAGAGAATAACCAATAAAGACGCACTTCTTAGCTTTTGGATCCAACTTGTACCTCAACTCATCTGGCACATGAACATAGGCAATGCAACCAAAATTTTTCAAATGAGAACTATCTGGTTTCCTACAAGTCCATTTTGCTGTGGGGTATGACTGCATGAATATTGCTGCTTTATGCCATGCTGCTACAGGAACCTTGCAAACTCATTTGAGAGGTACTCTCCCCCTCCATCTGACCTTAGGCATTTTATTTGTAGGCCTATTTGTTTTTCAAACATAGCTTTAAAAGCTTTGAAGTGCTCAAACACTTCACTTTTCTTTTTCATAAAATACGCCCAAACTTTTCTGTTGTAGTCATCAATAAAAGTGACAAAATAATGATAGCCTCCAATAGATGCAGCTTTAGTAGTCCACACATCAGAGTGGATTAATTCCAATGGCTTCTTACTCTCTTGAACATGCCTAGGAAATGGTTTCCTTGCCTGTTTTCCAAATTGACAGGCACATACATGTTGAGATATCGAGCTCCACTCATGATATGCCAGGGTGACCGTTGTGCATTTATGTCACGGACTTGTTAGCTACAGATGCGATTGGTACACCGCCCACGAATAATAGCTGGATGATAGCTATCCTTATCTACTCTAGTTTGTGGCTCAGTTAGTATGCCACCTTAGTTAGTTGAGTTTGGTTTGAGACCCACATATAGGGTTCTTCTATTTCTTTGTACTAGAGTTCTTTTGGCTTTCACAACTAAGAAGAGGAAAACTGTTTTTAGCCTCCACCTATGTGTGTATTCCCCCATTGTGTATGTGAGAAAGCTGCAAGTGAGACTCCTTCCCTCTCTCCCACTATCTTCACATGGTATCAGAGCCTTGTTCGTGGTAAGGAGCTCAAGAAAGCAAACCAAGTTCGTGGTGTTTTGGTAAGAGGACCAGTGTTGCCTTCCTATTTCGAGTTTGGGAGCAAATCTCTATAGGTAGCACAGCCAGAAGTGCAAGAGTGCACGCAAAAGTTCTTCGCAGGCACTCAAAAAAAGGCCTTGTTTTTGCTATGCGACCACTACTCGGCTGGTCGGTGAAAAGGTGCTGCAAAAATTGCATCGTATGCCTATGTGCAGAGATATTGGGAGTTGTAGAATCATGCTTGTTGCCTGTTGATGCAAAATCATCACTAGGAAAGTGACTGTGTGGTCAAATACCACTTTTCTTAGTTTTGCAGATCTGCCCGTGTGAGGCAAAAGCTGTGTTTTTCGTAGTGATAGAATATTTTGCAGTGTTCTGTAATGGCGTCTGATTCTCTTTCACAGATTGTCACAAAAAAGCTTGACAAGAACAACTTCCAAGCATGGAAGTTTAGAATGACGAATTTCCTTATGGGAAAAGGCTATTGGGAGTTCATTACAGGAAATGAAGAAGAACCAGTTCTTCCTAATGTTCCCAATCAACAGGAAATGCAGGCATTTAAAGGATGGCATGAGAGAGCCAAGAAAGTTATGTACTGGCTGTCTATCAGTATTTCTAATTCTATGATTGTGCATATTCAGGATGCAAGTATGCCAAAGGAGGCATGGGATACTTTGGCAAAAATGTACAGCACAAATATGCAAGCCAGGAAAATGCAGCTCAAACAGGAGTTGCACAATGTGCAGAGAGAAAATTTGAGCATCAATGACTACCACATGAAGGTGAAGAAAATTGCAGATGCACTTGCTTCCATTGGGTCGCCAGTGGAAGATGATGATCTAGTTTCTGTGCCCTTGAATGGTCTAGGAAAGGATTATGCACAATTCTAGACATCCATTGCCATCCGTGAAAAATTTCCTAATTTTGAAGAGGTTTTTGCTCTTCTAATTTCTGAAGAGCAGCGAAATGGGGGTGCATCTTCTTCAGGAGGAACTTCAAAAGAAACTGTCTTCTACTCAAATGCTGGAAGAGGTAGAGGCAGAGGTAGAGGAGGCCGATCTGCAGGCCGTGGTAGAAATCAGAATATGGAGCAAACTCAAGAAAACCAGTCCTATGCAAGAGGACATGGTAACTCTATAGGCAAGGGGAGCCAAAGAGGCCGTGGTGGATGGCAGAGAGGCCAAAATGCAAATAGCAATGTTGAATGCTACTACTGTGGCCAAATGGGTCATATGGCTAAGGACTGCTACAAAAAGCAGAATGACATTATGAATGGGAAATTGCAGCAAGGCAATTATGCATCTTCTAGTAGATAGGGTGATGACAGAAATGAGCATGTATTTATGGTGCAGCATATGACCAATTCTATGACAAGTGCAGAAGAACAAAATGATGTGTGGTATGTTGACTCAGGTGCATCAAACCACATGACAGGTCATGCAGAATGGATGTAGGATGCAAGGAAAATGGAAAAACCAGGATTTGTGGAGACTGGAGATGATACTACACATCCTATTGTGCAGATTGATAAAACTCCTTTGTCTATGCAGTATGGGAAAAAGAAATACTTGTCTGATGTATTTCATGTCCTGAACATCACCAAGAACCTGGTTTCTATTGGTCAAATGGTTGAGCAGGGCTTGCAGGTCAGATTTAATCCTCATGGATGCTTTGTTGAGGATATGAAAAATAACAGTCGCTTGATAGCAAAAGGGAAGAAGAAGGGTAGGATGTTTACGTTGGATGTGGACATGCCTGAATTGAGTGCAGCAATGTTTGCACATGCGAACGGTGTAGTTGCCGATATTGATATCTGGTATAAATGCATTGGTCATGTTAATATAGAGCGACTTAAATCAATGCAAGCCCAAAATATTGTTGCAGGATTACCTAAATTTAAGGTTGCAGAAATGCATAAGGTTTGTGAAGCCTGACAATTTGGAAAACAGGCAAGGAAACCATTTCCTAGGCATGTTCAAGAGAGTAAAAAGCCATTGGAATTAATCCACTCTGATGTGTGGACTACTAAAGCTGCATCTATTGCAGGCTATCACTATTTTGTCACTTTTATTGATGACTTCAACAGAAAACTTTGGGTGTATTTTATGAAAAAGAAAAGTGAAGTGTTTGGGCACTTCAAAGCTTTTAAAGCTATGGTTGAAAAAGAAACAGGCCTACAAATAAAATGCCTATGGTTAGATGGAGGGGGAGAGTACCTCTCAAATGAGTTTGCAAGGTTCCTGCAAGAGCATGGCATAAAGCAGCAATATTCATGCAGTCATACCCCACAGCAAAATGGACTTGCAGAAAGGAAAAATAGGCATATTGGAGAGGTATCTCGGGCCATGCTAAATGAAGAAGATCTACTAGATTATTATTGGGCTGAAGCAATTGCTACAGCAGTTTACATAATGAACAAGACTCCCACTGCAGCAATACATGGCATGATGCCAAAGGAGATGTATACTGGTAGGGAACCAGACATTTCTCATTTGAAAATTTTTTGTTGCATTGCCTATGTTCATGTGCCAAACGAGTTGAGGTCCAAGGTTGATCCAAAAGCTGAGAAGTGCATCCTTATTGGTTATTCTCTGCAGCAGAAAGGGTATAGATGCTATAACCCTTCTTCTCATAAGTTTACAGTGAGTAGAGATGTTGTTTTTGATGAGATAAGCAGCTGGTATAAACTAGTAAATGTGATGATTGATGTAGATGCACAAAATGGCAATGCTGCACAGAATTCACAACAACAATCCCAAAATATCAGTGGACTTGCAGTGTCCTCTAGCAGTGGTTCACATACTTCACCATGGACAAGCAGATTGAGATCAGGAGAATCTCCTCAAAGCAATGCAGATAGTGGTACGCAGGTATCACGAAAAGGAAAAGAGAAAGTAGATCAGCCCATGTTTGATGTGAATGCATGTCACTCTTATGTGGATGGTGAATCTAGTGGCTCAGAACAGAGCATTGATGATGAGTTGGGTATTCCTTCTGTTGTTACACCTGAGTAAGGAAGACCAGGGATGTTTTGAGAGCACCTGGAAGTGAGCCTATTTTGCACAGGTCTACCAGAGCTAGGTATCCTATGGATAGGTTGAAATATGATGGATTTACAGCCATTCACTATGCCTATATGGTCAAAGTGATACAGGAACCAAAACCCACTTCTCTTGAGGAAGCCATGGGAAATGAAAAATGGGAGAAAGCCATGGATGAAGAAATGGATGCCTTGGAAGCCAATGCTACATGGGAATTGGTGCCTTTGCCTAAAAGCAAGAATGCAATTGGCTGTAAGTGGGTTTATAAGATCAAGCACAATGCAGATGGTTCTGTGAATAGATATAAGGCAAGATTAGTTGTCAAGGGGTATGCACAGACATATGGCATTGATTATGAAGAAACATTCAGTTCGGTTGCAAGGATGGCAACTGTAAGAGCAGTCATTGCTATGGCTACATCAAAGGGATGATCTTTACATCATATGGATATAAAGAATGCCTTCTTGCATGGTGATTTGCAAGAAGAGAGCTTTATGGAGCATCTAGCAGGTTATGTTCATGCTATTCATCCTGAGTTTGTTTGCAAGTTGAAGAAAGCCTTGTATGGCTTGAAGCAAGCACCTAGAGCATGGTCTAACAAGATAGGACAATATCTTGTCACTATTGGTTTTCAGATTTCTAAGGCAGATTTGTCACTCTATGTGAGAAAAAAAGAGAAAGGGATTATGCTGCTTGTCATTTATGTTGATGATTTGATCATCACAGGTGATAGTGATGAAGATATCCTTCATGTGAAAATGCTATTGAAGCAGAAGTTTGAGATGAAGGATTTGGGAGAGCTGCGTTATTTCTTGGGCATTGAGGTGATTAGATCACCAAGTGGGATACAGCTCTTGCAGAGGCAGTATGGATTGGACATGCTGGGATGACAAGCTGTAAGCCTATTTCAGTTCCTTTGGAATAGAATGTGAAGCTGAGCACAGATGCAAGTGAGCTTTTGGAAGACCCTACTATGTACAGACACATAGTAGGAAGTTTGATTTATATGACTATTACCAGGCCAGATTTAAGCTATGCTATTGGATTGGTAAGTCAATTTATGCAGGCTCCAAGGAAACCGCATTTGGATGCGGCTAGACACATACTCAGGTATGTGAAGTCCACATTGCAGTATGGACTATTTTATGAGGCTGGGGTTCAGATACAGTTGCATGGATACACTGATGCTGATTGGGCTGGTAGTATTTCTGATAGACGATCTACCAGTGGATATGTGTTCTATTTTGGGAGTGTTGTAGTCACCTGGAGCAGCAAGAAACAACCTACAGTTGCCTTGTCGAGCACAGAGGCTAAGTACAGGGGTGCAGCAATGGCTGTAGCTTGGTTGCATAAGCTACTTTATTATATGCATCAGTCTACAGATGGGCCAGTTGTCATTTATTGTGACAACATGAGCAATATACACTTGGCAAATAACCCAGTCTATCATGCTAGAACAAAGCACATTGAGGTGCATTATACTATGTGCGGGAGAAGGTTTTACTAGGTCTTATTGATCTAGTTTATGTCAGCACAGAGGATCAAGTAGCTGACATATTCACGAAGGCATTGGGCACAGAGAAGCTGCGCAAGTTCAAAGACTTGCTTGGTGTGCAAGATTTGGGATTGAGCTCGAGGGGGAGTGTTGAGATATCGAGCTCCACTCGTGATATGCCAGGGTGACCGTTGTGCATTTATGTCATGGACTTGTTAGCTGCAGATGCGGTTGGTACACCGCCCACGAATAATAGCTGGATGACAACTATCCTTACCTACTCTAGTTTGCGGCTCAGTTAGTATGCCACCTTAGTTAGTTGAGTTTGGTTTGAGACCCACATATAGGGTTCTTCTATTTCTTTGTACTAGAGTTCTTTTGGGTTTCACAACTAAGAAGAGGAAAACTTTTTTCAGCCTCCACCTGTGTGTGTATTCCCCCATTGTGTATGTGAGAAAGCCACAAGTGACACTCCTTCCCTCTCTCCCACTATCTTCACAATACATGCATTTCTACAACCTTGAATTTAGGCAATCCTGCAACAATATTTTGGGCTTGCATTGATTTAAGTCACTGTACATTAACATGACCAATGCATTTATGCCAGATATCAATATATGTAACTACACCGGTCCCATGTGCAAACATTGCTAGACTCAATTCAGGCATGTCCGCATCCAACGTAAACATCCTACCCTTCTTCTTTCCTTTTGCTATCAAGCGACCGTTATTTTTCATATCCTCAACAAAGCATCCATGAGGATTAAATCTGACCTGCAAGCCCTGCTCAACCATTTGACCAAAAGAAACCAGGTTCTTGGTGATGTTCGAGACATGAAATACATCAGACAGGTATTTTTTTTTCCCATCCTGCATAGAAAAAGAAATTTTACCAATCTGCATAATAGGATATGTAATATCATCACCAGTCTCCACAAATCCTAGTTTTTCCATTTTCCTTGCATCCTGCATCCATTTTGCATGACCTGTCATGTGGTTTGATGCACCTGAGTCAACATACCACACATCATTGCTTTCTTCTGCACTTGTCACAGAATTGGTCATGTGCTGCACCATAAACAAATGCTCATTTCTGTCATCACCCTGTCTACTAGAGGATGCATATTGCCTTGCTGCAGTTTTCCATTCATAATGTCATTCTGCTTTTTGTAGTAGTCTTTAGCCATATGATCCATTTTACCACAATAGTAGCATTCGACGTTGCTGTTTGCATTTTGACCTCTCTGCCATCCACCATGGCCTCTTTGGCTCCCCTTGCCTCTAGAGTTACCACATCCTCCTCCATAGGACTGGCTTTCTTGACTTTGCTGCATATTCTAATTTCTACCACGGCCTCCAGATCGCGGCCTCCTCTACCTCTCGCTCTACTTCTTCCAGCATTTGAGTAGAAGATAGTTTCTTTCGAAGTTCCTCTTGAAGAAGATGCACCACTATTTGTCTGCTCTTCAGAAATTAGAAGAGCAAACAACTCATCAAAATTAGGAAATTTTTCAAGGACAGCAATGGATGTCTGAAACTGTGCATAATCCTTTCCTAGACCATTCAAGGTCACAGAAACTAGATCATCATCTTCCACTGGCGACCGAATGGAAGCAAGTGCATGTGCAATTTTCTTCACCTTCATGTGGTAGTCATTGATGCTCATATTTTCTCTCTACACATTGTGCAACTCTTGCTTGAGCTACATTTTCCTGGCTTGCGTATTTGCACTATACATTTTTGCCAAAGTATCTCATGCCTCCTTTGGCGTACTTCCATCCTGAATATGCACAATCATAGAATTCGAAATACTGATAGAAAGCTAGTACATAACTTTTCTAGCTCTCTCATGCCATCCTTTAAATGCCTGCATTTCGTATTGATTGGGAACATTAGGAAGAACAGGTTCTTCATTTCCTATAATGAACTCCCAATAGCCTTTTCCCATAAGGAAATTTGTCATTCTAAACTTCCATGCTTGGAAGTTGTTCTTGTCAAGCTTTTTAGTGACAATCTATGAAAGAGAATCAGATGCCATTACAGAACACTGCAAAAAATTCTGTCACTGCAAAAAACACAGCTTTTGCCTCACACAGGCAAATCTGCAAAACTGACGAAAGTGGTATTTGACCACACAGTCACTTCCTAGTGACAATTTTGCATCAACAGGAAATAAGGATGATTCTGTAACTCCCAGTATCTCTACGCACAAGCATACGATGCAATTTCACTGGCAAGTTTTGACCGACCTGCAGAGCAGTGGTCGCATAGCAAAAACCAGGCCTTTTTCTTAGCGCCTGCAAAGTACTTCCGCCTTCAAAATGGGCCCCGAAATGCTTGCAAGGAACTTTCGCCTTCAAAACTCCATACAGACCTCTTCTTGTAAATCACCATGCAAGAAAGCATTCTTTACATCTATATGATGTAAAGACCATCCTTTTGAGGCAACCATAGCAATGACTACTCTTACAGTTTCCATCCTTACAACCGAACTGAATGTTTCCTTATAATCAATGCCATATGTCTGTGCATACCCCTTGACAACTAATCTTACCTTGTATCTGTTCATAGAACCATTTGCATTGTGCTTCACCTTATAAACCCACTTGTAGCCAATTGCATTCTTGTCTTTAGGCAAAGGCACCAATTCCCATGTAGCATTTGCTTCCAAGGTATGCATTTCTTCATCCATGGCTTTCTCCCATTTTTCTTTTCCCATGGCTTGCTCAAAAGAAGTGGGTTCTGGTTCATGTATCACTTTGACCATATAGGCATAGTGAATGGTTGTAAATCCATCATATTTTAGCCTATCCAGAGGATACCTAGCTCTAGTAGACTTGTGAAAAATAGGCTCACTACCAGGTGCTCTCAAAACATCCCTTGTCACAGGTGATAGTGATGAAGATATCCTTCATGTGAAAATGCTATTGAAGCAAAAATTTGAGACGAAGGATTTGGGAGAGCTGCGTTACTTCTTGGGCATTGAGGTGATTAGATCCACAAGTGGGATATGAGTCTTGTAGAGGCAGTATGGATTGGACATGCTATCCAAATATCAGATGGCAAGTTGTAAGCCTATTTCAGTTCCTTTGGAGCAAAATGTGAAGTTGAGTGGAGATGCAGGTGAGCTTCTAGAAGATCCTACTATGTACAGATGCATAGTAGGAAGTTTGATTTAGATGACTATTACCAGGCCATATTTGAGTTATGCTATTGGGTTGGTAAGTCAGTTTATGCAAGCTCCAAGGAAATCGCATTTGGATGCGACTAGACGCATACTAAGGTATGTGAAGTCCACATTGTAGTATGGACTATTTTATGAGACTGGGGTTTAGATACAATTGCATGGATACACTGATGCTGATTGGGTTGGTAGTATTTCTGATAGATGACCTACAAGTGGATATATGTTCTCTTTTTGGAGTGCTGTAGTCACTTGGAGCAGTAAGAAATAGCCTACAGTTGCCTTGTCGAGATAGAGGCTAAGTACAAGGGTGCAACAATGGCTGCATGTGAGGTAGCTTGGTTGCATAAGCTACTTTATGATATGCATCAATCTACAGATGGGCCAATTGTCATTTATTGTGACAACATGAGCAATATACACTTGGCAAATAACCCAGTCTATCATGCTAGAACAAAGCACATTGAGGTCCATTATCACTATGTGCAGGGGAAGGTTCTAGTAATTTTTATTGATCTAGTTTATGTCAGCACAGAGGATCAGGTAGCTGACATATTCACGAAGGCATTAGGTGCAGAGAAGCTGAGCAAGCTCAGAGACCTACTTGGTGTGCAAGAATTGGGATTGAGCTCGAGGGGGAGTGTTGAGATATTGAGCTCCACTCATGATATGCCAGGGTGACCGTTGTGCATTTATGTCATCAAGCTATTAGCTACAGATGCAGTTGGTACACCGCCCATGAATATAGTTGGATGATAGCTATCTTTATGTACTCTAGTTAGTGTCTCAGTTAGTATGCCACCTTAGTTAGTTGAGTTTGGTTTCAAACCCACATATAGGGTTCACCTATTCTTTTGTACTTAGAGTTCTTTTGGCTTTCACAACTAAGAAGACGAAAACTATTTTCAGCCTCCACCTTTGTGCATATTTCCCCATTGTGTATGTGAGAAAGCTGCAAGTGAGACTCCTTTCTTCTCTCCCATTCTCTTCACATTGCATGGTATATCATGCATTAAACACCATTTGTGCCTCAGTATCATGCACAACCATTAAAAAACATGCTTTTAGGTGTGTTATCCGACCAAGTGCTTATCGGATGGCTACCACTTTGCATGCAACTTAATACTGCCACTTTTGAGGTGCATGCAAAGTATTGTGCCCATCGGATATGCTTCGCATGGTTGAGGGAGCATTAAATACCATTTTTGCCTTAGTGTCATCCACAACCATCAAAAAACACAGACCTAGTTATGTTATTCAAACAAGTGCTTATGGGATGAGCATGCCCCTTTGCATATAAGTCAATTCCATAGATTTTAAGGTGCGTGCAAAGTATTGTGCCCATCAAATATGGTTTGCATTGTCCATAAAACATAAAACACCGTTTTTGTCTTGGTGTCATGCACAACCATTAAAAAACACAGTCCTAGGTGTGTTATTCAAACAAGTACTTATTGGATGGGGGCTCCACTTTGCACCCAAGTCAAGTTCAACTAGGTTAAGTTGCATGCAAAGTATTATGCCCATCAAAAATGGTTTGCATGGTCGACCACGCATTATACATTGTTTATCCCCTAATGATATGCACATCCGTAAAAAAACACACTCTTAGGTGTCTTATCCGACCAAGTACTTATCGTATGGATGTGCCTCTTTGCAAAAAAGTCAATATCACCTAGGTTGAGGCACAGGAAAAGTATTGTGCCCATCGAATATGCTATGCATGGTCGATTGAGCATTAAATACCGTTTTTGCCTTAGTGTCAAGCACATCCGTAAAAAAAGGTCCAAGGTGTGTTATCCAATGAGGTACTTATCAAATGGACAAGACACTTTGCATGCAACTCAATAACACCTAGGTTGAGGCATGTGCATAGCATTGTGTCCATTGTATATGCTTTGCATGGGATATCAAGCATTAAACACTGTTTGTGCCTCACAACCATAAAAAAACATGCTTTTAAGTGTGTTATCCGACCAAGTGCTTATTGGATGGGTGTACTACTTTGCATGCAACTCAATGTCATTGATTTTCAAGCACATGCAAAGTATTGTGCCCATCGGATATGATTTCCATGGTCGAGGGAGCATTAAATACTCTTTTTGCCTTAGTGTCATGCACAACCGTCAAAAAACACGTTCCTAGGTGTGTTATCTGAACAAGTGCTTATCAAATGAGGAAAACTATTTGCACCCAAAGTATTGTGACTGTTGGATATGATTTGCATTGTCAATCATGCATTATACACCATTTTCATCCTTGTGATATGCACTATCGTCAAAAAATGCGCTCCTAGGTGTGTTATGCAAACAAGTACTTATGGTATGGCCGCGTCACTTTGCATGAAATTGAACACCACATAGTTTGAGGCATATGTAAAGTATTATTTCCATCAGATATGATTTTCATAGGCAATCACGCATTATACACCGTTTTTGCCTTAGTGTAATGCACAACCGTAAAAAAACATAGACCTAGATGTGTTATTTGAACAAGTACTCATGGGATGGGCACACCACTTTGCATGTAAGTCAATTCTACCTAGTTTAAGGTGTGTGCAAAGTATTTTGCCTATAGGATATGCTTTGCATTGTCGATTGTCGATTAAGCATTAAATACTATTTTTGCCTTAGTGTGCTCCACAACCATAAAAAAACAATGTCCTAGGTGTGTTATTCAAACAAGTACTTATTGGATGGGGGCTCCACTTTGCACACAATTCAAGTTCAATTAGGTTGAGGTGCATACAAAGTATTGTGCCAATCAGATATTCTTTGCATGGTTGATCACACATTATACACCATTTTTCCCCTAGTGTTATGCACATTCATAAAAAAACATGCTCTTAGGTGTATTATCCGACCAAGTACTTATCAAAGGGGTGTGGCTACTTGTAAAAAAGTAAATACCACCTAGGTTGAGGTGCAAGTAAAGTATTGTGCCCATTGTATGTGCATTGCATGGTCGATTGAGCATGAAATACTACTTTTGCCTTAGTGCAAGCACATCCTTAAAAAAACATGCTCCTAGGTGTGCTATCCCATCAAGTACTTATCATATGGACATGCCACTTTGCATGAAACTCAATAACATCTAGGTTGAGGTGCATCACCGTTTGTGCCTCAATGTCATGCACGCCCATAAAAAATCATGCTTTTAGGTGTGTTATTCGACCAAGTGCATATCGTCTTTGCACACAAGTCAATACCATCTAGGTTGAGGTGCACGTAATGTATTGTGCCCATCGGATATGCTTTGCATTGTCAATCACACACTATATACCATTTTCATCCTTGTGTTATGCACTACCGTCACAAAATGCGCTCCTAGGTGTGTTATTCGAACAAGTAGTTATGGTATGGGCACATCACTTTGCATGCAACTCAATACCACATAGGTTGAGTCATATGCAAAGTATTGTGCCCATCAGATATGCTTTACATAGGCAATCACGCATTATACACCATTTTGGCCTTAGTGTCATGCACAACTATAAAAAAATACAGTCCTAGATGTGTTATTTGAACAAGTACTTATGGGATGGGCGTGCCACTTTGCATTAAGTCAATTTCACCTAGTTTAAGGTGCATGCAAAGTATTGTGCCCATCATATATGCTTTGCATGGTCGATCACACGTTATACACCGTTTTTCCCCTAGTGATATACACATTCGTAAAAAAACATGCTCTTAGGTGTGTTATCCAACCAAGTACTTATCCTATTGGTGTGACTCTTTCTAAAAAAGTCAATTCCACCTAGGTTGAGGCATAGGAAAAGTATTGTGCCCATTGAATATGCTATGCATGGTCGAACTCACATTATACACCGTTTTTCCCCTAGTGATATGCACATTTGTAAAAAAACACGCTCTTAGGTGTGTTATCCGACCAAGTACTTATCAAATGGGGCCTTCACTTTGCACACAAGTGAAGTTCAACTAGGTTGAGGCACTTGCAAAGTATTGTGTGCATCGGATATACTTTGTGTAGTTGATCTCACATTGTACACCGTTTTCCACCTAGTGATATGCACATTCATCAAAAAACACGCTCTTAGGTGTGTTATCCAACCAAGTACTTATCGGATGGGTGTGCCTCTTTGTACACAAGTTGATACCACCTAGGTTGAGGGATAGGAAAAGTATTGTCCCCATCAGAGATGCATTGCATGGTCGATCAAGCCTTAAATATCGTATTTGCCTTAGTGTCATGCACATCCGTTAAAAAACACGCTGCTAGGTATGTTATTCGATCAAGTACTTATCAGATGGACACACCACTTTGCATGAAACTTAATATCACCTAAGTTGTGGTTCATGCATAGTATTGTGCCCATCAGATATGATTTGCATGGTATATCAAGTATTAAACACCATTTGTGCCTTAGTGTCATGCACAACCATAAAAAAACATGGTCCTAGGTGTGTTATTCAAACAAGTGCTTATCGGATGGGGGTTCCACTTTGTACGCAAGTCAATAAAACCTAGGTGGAGTTGTCTATCAAGCATTAAACACCGTTTTGGCTTTAGTGTCATGCACAACCGTCAAAAAATGCAGTCCTAGATGTGTTATTCGAACAAGTACTTATGGGATGGGTGTATCACTTTGCATGTAATTCAATAACACCTAGGTTGAGGTGCATGCAAAGTATCGTGACCATCGAATATGTGTTGCATTGTCAATCAAGCATAAAACACCATTTTTGCCTTAGTGTCATGGACAACCATAAAAAAACACGATCCTAAGTGTGATATTCAAATAAGTACTTGTCGAATGGGGGAGCCACTTTGTAGGCAAGTCAAGTTCAACTAGGATGATGCGTGTGCAAAGTATTGTGTCTATTGGTTATGCTTTGCATGGTCGATCATGCATTATACACCGTTTTGCCCCCTAGTGTTATGCACATCTATCAAAGAACACGCTCTTAGGTGTGTTATCCTACCAAGTACTTATTGAATGGGCATTACACTTTGCATGCAACACCATACCACTGATTTGGAGGCAGTTGAAGTATTGTGCCCATCGTATATGATTTGCACGGTCGACCAAGCATTAAATACCGTTTTTGCCTTAGTGTCATGCAAAACCATCAAAAAACACGGTCCTAGGTGTGTTATTCAAACAAGTATTTATCGGATGGGGATGCCACTTTGCACACAAGTCAATAGTACCTAGGTTGAGGAACGTACAAAGTATTGTGCCCATTGGATATGATTTGCATAGTCGATCATGCATTATACACCGTTTTGTTCCTAGTGCTATGCGCAATCGTCATAAAATACGTTTGTAGGTGTGTTATCCGAACAAGTACTTATGGGATGGGTGCCCCACTTTGTATGCAAGTCAATACCACCTAGGTTGAGGTGTGTACAAAGTTTTGTGCCCATTAGATTGGGGGAGGTAATAGGTGTGTATGATAATAAGTATAAAAAATAGTATAATAATATATTAATAGTCTGCAAATGGCAAGTGATTAATGGGAAGTAGAAGTGAGAGTGGGGAGGGAGGAGTGGAATGGGAGAGGGAGTTAATAGGGGATGAAAAAGAGGATATTAAGGGAGTGGAATGAGTGAGGGCCGTTAATAGGGGATGAAAAAGAGGAGGGTGGGATGGGGAAATATGGGATTTTGGGAAATGGAAGGGTGGGATGGGGAAATGGGAGGAGCGTGGGATGTGGTGGAAATGTGGGATGGGAGTGGTGGCAATGGGGGGGAGGACCAATGGAAGATTCAGATGAGGGATGAGAGGGGGAGTAATGGGAGCGAATCGGAGAGGGGAGGAATGGAAAGCCAATAGGAGAGGAGGAGGAAAACCTAGTTTTTCTTATATATAGTCTTCCTTGCTTCATTCATTCTCCCCTCATTTCATTGAAGCAAGAAAGTAAGGACGAGAAAGAAAGCAAGGAAGGAAGAGCAAGAAAGCAAGAAAGAGAAGTTACAAACTTTTTTCAGGTACTTGTAAATTTTTTTGATTAATTTTTTATCTAAGTTTTGTACATTTGTTTTTTTTTAATTTGAAGAGAGAAAGAAAGAAAGAGAGAGGAACTAGAGAGAGAAAGTTTAGAGAGAAGGAGACGAGCTTTGGGAGCTGCAGCCTCTAGGAGGAAGAGGGAAGTGGAGGGGGGAGAGAGAGGGAGGAAAGGAGGGAGGGAGGTGAGGCGGTGGCAGGGGGGGGGAGAGCAAAGAAGGAGGTAGGGGAGGTGGAGGAGGTAGTGAGAGTAGTGGCGGGAGGGAGGAGGCGGTGGGGAGGGGATGTGCACACTTTCCGAGCAAAAACCTACGAGCAAAAAAGTCCAAGCGATAATTTTTTACACCAACCATGCTTGTATATTTCTCAAAGGAATATACAATTCTTTTTTGATTTCTCATTTATGGAACCATATACTTACTTATTTTTCATTATAACCCTCATTTTAGAGAACATCATCTATATATGAACAAATAGTGAACACTTTAGAAACTCCTATAAATACCTCCCTACCATACTCTCTTTTGAGGATTATGGTAATTAAATCAATTTAAA
>NC_141604.1:52089224-52219224 GCF_047967505.1 Dipteris shenzhenensis
TCTCTCTCACACACACACACACACACACACACAAAATAGAAAGAGAGAGAGAGAGAGAGAGAGAGAGAGAGAGAGAGAGAGAGAGAGAGAGAGAGAGAGAGAGGGACTAAAATAGAAATCACTGAAAATTTTTTTAGCCCAAATTGGCATCCAAAGGAGGGCGCTGGTGCCCTCCATTGGATGCCAGTTTGGGCTTTAAAAGAATTCACAATTTTTGCTAGAAATATCCAAATTTAGTCATGTTTGGTATCAAAACAATTGGAACACATCAAATGAGCTCATTTCTCTTGTTAGTTTCATGAAATTATGTCTCTAGTGGGATTCTGTGCATGCTGGCTCTCCTCTAGAAGCCCTTTTGGGCGAAAAATTTATCCAAAATGGTGGGAAAAAAAGACAAGTTATGATGGTAAAAAAGGAGAGAGAGAGAGAGAGGGAGGGGACCCGCAATGCGTGCATGAGAGAGGGGGTAGAGAGAGATGTGATAGAGTAGGACATAGACGAAGATACAGGGTCTATTGGATGCCAGTTTGGGCTTTAAAAGAATTCACAACTTTTGCTAGAAATATCCAAATTTAGTCATGTTTGGTATCGAAACGATTGGAACACATCAAATGAGCTCATTTCTCTTATTAGTTTCATGAAATTATGTCTCTAGTGGGATTCTGTGCATGTTGGCTCTCCTCTAGAGGCCCTTTTGGGCCAAAAATTTATCCAAAATGGTGGGGAAAAAAGACAAGTTATGATGGTAAAAAAGGAGAGAGAGAGAGAGAAGGGGGGGGGACCGCAATGTGTGCATGAGAGGGGGGGTAGAGAGAGATGTGATAGAGTAGGACATAGACAAAGATACAGGGTTTATACATAGAACAAAGAGACAAATAACACACACACACACACAGCACTGCATGCATGAGAGAGGGGGTAGAGAGAGATATGAATAGTTAGACATAGACAGAGATAGAGGGTTGCAATAAGGACAAGGAGGATGAAGAGAGAAAAGAGACAAAAAGAATTGTGTGTGTGTGTGTGTGTGTGTGAGAGAGAGAGAGAGAGAGAGAGAGAGAGAGAGAGAGAGAGAGAGAGAGATGTGTCATAAGTGGAATAGGTGGAACAAAACATGTTGGTTGCCAAAAAAAACTCACTCAAAAAACTTGCTCCTCTCACACACTTACTATTGCACTTTTGTATGTAGATGATCTGATTGTGACAGGAAGTAATGATAGCTTCATCAACAAGATGAAACAAGGCTTATCTGTAAAGTTTGACATGAAAGATCTTGCACTAATGTACTATTGTCTTGGAATTGAGTTCTAGAGAGACTCAAAAAGAACCTTCATGAGCCAACAGAAATATGTGGATAGTCTCCTGAAGAAGTTTCATATGGCAGATTGCAAGATTGCAGTCACTCCCATGAAACAAAGTTTGAAACTTACAAAAGATCCAGACAAGCCTACAGTCAATGATAAGTACTATCAGTAGCTCATCATATCTCTTCTATATCTGACTATCACAAGGCTATATATTTGTTATGTAGTTAGTTTTGTTGAGATATCGAGCTCCACTCGTGATATGCCAGGGTGACTGGTGTGAATTTATGTCACCGACTTGTTAGCTGCAGATGCGGTTGGTACACCACCCACGAATAATAGTTGGATGACAGCTATCCTTATCTACTCTAGTTCGTGGCTCAGTTAGTATGCCACCTTAGTTAGTTGAGTTTGGTTTGAGACCCACATATAGGGTTCTTCTATTTCTTTGTACTTGAGTTCTTTTGGCTTTCACAACTAAGAAGAGGAAAACTGTTTTCAGCCTCCACCTATGTGTGTATTCCCCCATTGTGCATGTGAGAAAGCCGCAAGTGAGACTCCTTCCCTCTCTCCCACTATCTTCACATGGTATCAGAGCCTTGTTCGTGGTAAGGAGCTCAAGAAAGCAAACCAAGTTCGTGGTGTCCTGGTAAGAGGACCAGTGTTACTTTTCTATTTCGAGTTTGGGAGCAAATCTCTACAGGTAGCACAGCCAGAAGTGCAAGAGTGCACTGTCTCAGATTGAGACACCCTTCACGGTATAGCAAGAGGGCAGTATATGCTGTGGGACAAGGGCAAAGCCCTTGGTGACTTTATTTTTCTGATTCGAGGCCATTTCGGGGCCCATTTTGAAGGCAGAAGTTCTTCGCAGGCACTCAGAAAAAGGCCCTGTTTTTGCTGTGTGACCACTGCTCGGCTGGTCGGTGAAAAGTTGCCACAAAAATTGCATCGTATGCCTCTGTGCAGAGATATTAGGAGTTGCAGAATCATGCTTGTTGCCTGTTGATGCAAAATCGTCACTAGGAAGTGACAGTGTGGTCAAATACCACTTTCGTCAGTTTTGCAGATCTGCCCGTGTGAGGCAAAAGCTGCGTTTTTCGCAGTGACAGAATATTTTGCAGTGTTTTGTAATGGTGTCTGATTCTCTTTCACAGATTGTCACAGAAACGCTTGACAAGAACAACTTCCAGGCATGGAAGTTTAGAATGATGAATTTCCTTATGGGAAAAGGCTATTGGGAGCTCATTACAGGAAATGAAGAAGAACCAGTTCTTCCTAATGTTCCCAATCAACAGGAAATGCAGGCATTTAAAGGATGGCATGAGAGAGCCAGAAAAGTTATGTACTGGCTGTCTATCAGTATTTCGGATTCTATGATTGTGCATATTCAGGATGCAAGTACGCCAAAGGAGGCATGGGATACTTTGGCAAAAATGTATAGCACAAATACGCAAGCCAGGAAAATGCAGCTCAAACAGGAGTTGCACAATGTGCAGAGAGAAAATTTGAGCATAAATGACTACCACATGAAGGTGAAGAAAATTGCAGATGCACTTGTTTCCATTGGGTCGCCAGTGGAAGATGATGATCTAGTTTCTGTGACCTTGAATGGTCTAGGAAAGGATTATGCACAGTTCCGGCCATCCATTGCCGTCCGTGAAAAATTTCTTGATTTTGAAGAGTTGTTTGCTCTTCTAATTTCTAAAGAGCAGAGAAATGGGGGTGCATCTTCTTCAGGAGGAACTTCAAAAGAAACTGTCTTCTACTCAAATGCTGGAAGAGGTAGAGGCAGAGGTAGAGGAGGCTGATGTGCAGGCCGTTGTAGAAATCAGAATATGCAGCAAACTCAAGAAAACCAGTCCTATGGAGGAGGACATGGTAACTCTAGAGGCAGGGGGAGCCAAAGAGGCCGTGGTGGATGGCAGAGAGGCCAAAATGCAAACAACAATGTTGAATGCTACTACTGTGGTAAAATGGGTCATATGGCTAAGGACTACTACAAAAAGTAGAATGACATTATGAATGGAAAATTGCAGCAAGGTAATTATGCATCTTCTAGTAGACAGGGTGATGATAGAAATGAGCATCTATTTATGGTTGCAACACATGACCAATTTTGTGACAAGTGCAGAAGAACGAAATGATGTGTGGTATGTTGACTCAAGTGCGTCAAACCACATGACAGGTCATGCAGAGTGGATGCAGGATAGTGGATGCAGGATGCAAGGAAAATGGAAAAACCAGGATTTGTGGAGACTGGTGATGATACTGCACATTATATTGTGCAGATTGGTAAAATTCCTTTGTCTATGCAGGATGGGAAAAAGAAATACCTGTCTGATGTATTTCATGTCCCGAACATCACCAAGAACCTGGTTTCTGTTGGTCAAATGGTTCAGCAGGGCTTGCAAGTCAGATTTAGTCCTCATGGATGCTTTGTTGAGGATATGAAAAATAACGATCGCTTGATAGCAAAAGGAAAGAAGAAGGGCAGGATGTTTACGTTGGATGCGGACATGCCTGAATTGAGTGTAGCAATGTTTGCACATGGGACCGGTGTAGTTGCAGATATTGATATTTGGCATAAACGCATTGGTCATATTAATATACAGCGACTTAAATCAATGCAAGCCCAAAATATTGTTGCAGGATTGCCTAAATTCAAGGTTGCAGAAATGCATAAGGTTTGTGAAGCCTGTCAATTTGGAAAACAGGTAAGGAAACCATTTCCTAGGCATGTTCAAGAGAGTAAAAAGCCATTGGAATTAATCCACTTTGATGTGTGGACTACTAAAGCTGCATCTATTGGAGGCTGTCACTATTTTATCACTTTTATTGATGACTTCAGCAGAAAAGTTTGGGTGTATTTTATGAAAAAGAAAAGTGAAGTGTTTGGGCACTTCAAAGCTTTTAAAGCTATGGTTGAAAAAGAAATAGGCCTGCAAATAAAATGCCTAAGGTCAGATGGAGGGGGAGAGTACCTCTCAAATGAGTTTGCAAGGTTCCTGCAGGAGCATGGCATAAAGCAGCAATATTCATGCAGTCATACCCCATAGCAAAATGGACTTGCAGAAAGGAAAAACAGGCATATTAGAGAGGTATCTCGGGCCATGCTAAATGAGAAAGATCTACCAAATTATTATTGGGCTGAAGCAGTTGCTACAGTAGCAGTTTACATAATGAACAGGACTCCCACTACAACAATACATGGCATGATGCCAGAGGAGATGTATACTGGTAGGAAACCAGACATTTCTCATTTGAAAATTTTTGGTTGCATTGCCTATGTTCATGTGCCAGATGAGTTGAGGTCCAAGTTGGATCCAAAAGCTGAGAAGTGCGTCTTTTATTCTCTGCAGTAGAAAGGGTATAGATGCTATAATCCTTCTACTCGTAAGTTTACAGTGAGCAGAGATGTTATTTTTGATGAGATGAGCAGTTGGTATAAACCAGTAAATGTGATGATTGATGTAGATGCACAAAATGGTAATGCTGCACAGAATTCACAGCAACAATCACAAAATATCAGTGGACCTACAGTGTCCTCTAGCAGTGGTTCACATACTTTGCCATGGACAGGTAGATTGAGATCAGGAGAATCTCCTCAAAGCAATGCAGAAAGTGGTACGCAGGTATCACGAAAAGGAAAAGAGAAGGTAGATCAGCCCATGTTTGATGTGAATGCAGGTCACTCTTATGTGGATGGTGAATCCAGTGGCTCAGAACAGAGCATTGATGATGAGTTGGGTATTCCTTCTGTTGTTACACCTGGAGTAAGGAAGACCAGGGATGTTTTGAGAGCACCTGAAAGTGAGCCTATTTTGCGCAGGTCTACCAGAGCTAGGTATCCTGTGGATAGACTGAAATATGATGGATTTACAGCCATTCACTATGCCTATATGGTCAAAGTGATACAGGAACCAGAACCCACTTCTTTTGAGCAAGCCATGGGAAATGAAAAATGGGAGAAAGCCATGGATGAAGAAATGGATGCCTTGGAAGCCAATGCTACATGGGAATTGGTGCCTTTGCCTAAAAACAAGAATGCAATTGGCTGTAAGTGGGTTTATAAGATCAAGCACAATGCAGATGGTTCTGTGAATAGACACAAGGCAAGATTAGTTGTCAAGGGGTATGCACAGACATATGGCATTGATTATGAAGGAACATTCAGTCTGGTTGCAAGGATGGCAACTGTAAGAGCAGTCATTGCTATGGCTACATCAAAGGGATGGTCTTTACATCAGATGGATGTAAAGAATGCCTTTTTGCATGGTGATTTGCAAGAAGAGGTCTTTATGGAGCAGCGAGCAGATTATGTTCATGTTATTCATCTTGAGTTTGTTTGCAGGTTGAAGAAAGCTTTATATGGCTTGAAGCAAGCACCTAGAGCATGGTCTGACAAGATAGGACAGTATCTTGTCACTATTGGCTTTCAGATTTCCAAGGCAGATTTCTCACTCTATGTGAGAAAAACAGAGAAAGGGATTATGCTGCTTGTCATTTATGTTGATGATTTGATCATCACAGGTGATAGTGATGAAGATATCCTTCATGTGAAAATGCTATTAATGCAGAAGTTTGAGATGAAGGATTTAGGAGAGCTATGAGTGATTAGATCACCAAGTGGGATACAGCTCTTCCAGAGGCAGTATGGATTGGACATGCTGTCCAAATATGGGATGACAGGCTGTAAGCCTATTTCAGTTTCTTTGGAGCAGAATGTGAAGCTGAGCACAGATGCAGGTGAGCTTTTGGAAGACCCTACTATATGACAAAATATGAAGAGGGGAGAGGAGAAGAGTGGAGATGAGGAGAGAGGGCACAGCTAGAGAGCACACCACAAATGACTAACTGTACACTAGAATTAGTTGAAAAAATAGAATATATACAAACCCTTTTAGGGTTAGGGTTAGGGGATCTAACCCTTTCCTTTATAGCACTCTATAAGGTTGATCACGTGATGGTGCTATGCACACATGATCACATGATGTTGAGCGTGAACTCTCAACACCTTCCCTCAAGATCAACATCATGAAGTAGGCCTTCCCTCAAGATGATGATTCTGGGGAATCGAAGAAGGACTGAGCATTACATTCCATCACACCCCTTTAATGGGAATGTCCTTCCTCTGCATCATACCAAGAGCTAGTCGGTGTTTCTCGAATAGCTCTTTACCGAGTGGTTTGGTAAAGATGTCTGCAACATTTTCTTTGCTATCACAATGCTGCAGTGTGATGTCACCAAGTAACACTCTTTCTCTGATGAAGTGCTCTCTGACATCAATGTGCTTTGTTCTAGAGTGATATACTGGATTTTTGGCCAATGCTTGAGCCGATTGATTATCACAGTATATTGTTGTTGGCTTTGACTCATCAAAGTAATCTGTTTCTGACAATATTCTTCTGAGCCATATAGCCTCACATGCACCTGTAGTGAGTGCTCTATATTCTGCTTCAGTCGAAGACAAAGAAACAGTTGGCTGTTTGTTTGACAACCATGATATAGCACCTTGACCAAGGAAAAATGCATATCCCTGTGTCGATCTCCTGGTCTCATGATCTCCAGCATAGTCACTGTCACAGTATCCATGCAACTGTGGATGACTTCCTCTGTATTCTATCCCAAATTGTCTTGTACCTCTGATGTATCTCAAGACTCTTTTGGCTGCATTCCAGTGAGACTGTTTTGGATTTGCCATAAACTGTGCTAGTGAGCTTACTGCATAACAAATATCTGGCCGTGTGATTGTCAGATATATAAGAGATCCAATGAGTTGCCTGTAGTATCTGTCATTGACTGTAGGCTTTTCTGAATCTTTAGTAAGTTTCAAACTCTGTTCCATGGGAGTGGCTGCAATCTTGCAATCTGCCATATGAAACTTCTTCAGGAGACTGTCAACATATTTGAGCTGACTCATGAATGTGCTATCTGAATCTCTCCAGAACTCAATTCCAAGACAATAGTACATAAGTCCAAGATCTTTCATGTCGAACTCTGCAGATAAGTCTTGTTTTAGTTTTCTAATGAAGCTATCCTTGCTTCCTGTCACAATGAGATCATCTACGTACAAAAGTGCAATAGTAATATCTTCCCCTTGAACTTTGTAGTAGAGAGTATGATCTGCATTGGACTTGATGTATCCCAGATCAGCAAAATACTTGTCAATTCTGCTGTACCAACTTCTGGGTGCTTGCTTTAAGCCATAGAGACTTTTCTTGAGATGGCAAACCTGGTTCTCTTTTCGTGGTTCAACATAACCTGCTGGTTGTTGCATGTAGACTTCCTCGTCTAGATAACCATTGAGAAATGCATTCTTGACATCGAGCTGATACACATTCCATTTACTGAGTGTCGCTAGTGATATCAAGAACCGTATGGAATCCATCTTTGCTACTGGAGCATAAGTCTCATCATAATCTTGGCCATATTGTTGTGCAAATCCTTTTGCAACTAATCTGGCTTTGTATCTCTGAATACTGCCATCTGGATTGTACTTCACTTTGTATACCCATTTGTTGGCTATGGCCTTCTTTCCTGGTGAAAGGTCGCATAATTCCCAAGTGTTATTTTTATACAAAGCATCCATTTCTTCATTCATGGCAGTTTGCCATTCTGGCTTGTCTACTGCGTCTTCGAAGTACACTGGCTCTTCTGTAGCCATGATGGTAGTCATAAGAGCATAGTTGGTGGTTTCCACCTGAATTGCTTTGCCTTTCTGAGCATATGTCAATCTGGCTGGTGGTCTGCTTTCCCTAGTAGACCGTCTGAGCTGCTGTGGCACTGATTGGGGTGTTGCTGGCAATTCTTGCTCTTCTTCATCAACCTGTTCTGTAGATGACTGTGAAGTCGATGCTTCTATCTCCTGTGTAGGTGAGGTTTTCCATTCTGATTCCTCATCGAAGATTACATCTCTGGAGATAATGACTTTGCGGTTGATGGGATCATACAATTTGTATGCTTTGCTTTCTTCACTGTAGCCAACCATGATGCATTTGCGTGACTTCGCATCCAATTTTCTGCGATGATCATCATGTATGTGGGCATATGCTATGCAACCAAAAATATGCGGAGATGCCCAATGCGTGGCTTGTGTCCAGTGAATGCTTCATAAGGAGTCATACCTTGTATCGGTTCGGTAGGAAGCCGATTAAGCAAGTAGTTAGCTGTAGCTATTGCTTCTGCCCAATACTGATTCGGAAGATGCTTTTCAATAAGCATTGCTCTAGCACTGTCTGCTAAAGTCCCATTCTTCCTTTCAGCTATTGCATTTTGCTGAGGAGTATCTGCACATGTGAATTGTCTTCGAATGCCGTGAGTTTTGCAAAAGTTCATGAAGGCTGAAGACATGTATTCACCTCCTCTGTCTGATCTCATGACCTTGATCTTTCTGCCTGTTTGGTTTTCTACCATGGCTTTGAATTCTTGAAATCTGGCAAACACTTCAGATTTTTCTTTCAGAAAGTAGACCCAACAATATCTGCTGTAGTCGTCGATGAAGGTCAAGTAATAAAGTGAACCATTGATGCTGCAGGTCTGGGCATAACCCCATACATCTGTATGAATTAAATCAAGAATACCTCGTGCACGAGAGGTACTTCTGACAAAGTTGGTTCGCTTTTGTTTGCCGAAGCAGCATGCTTCACAAACCTTTCCAAGAAACTGTAGCTTTGGAATCCCAATTGCCATATTTTGATTCCTAAGATCTAACAAGTACCTGAAGTTGACATGACCATATCTCTTGTGCCATTTTGCAGATAGTGGCATCTGTTGCATTTGAGCTGACATGGCATGCTTATCTGGTACTGTAGCTAGCATCCTGTATAAGCGTCCTTCCTTGACACCTTTTGCTACTAGCTGACCTCTTTTGGATTTGTCTCTGATAGTGCATTCATCACCGTCGAAGATGACTTTGTAGTTGTGTTCCGTCATTTGACCTACTGACAAAAGGTTCTTGCTGAGCTTTGGAACATAGAGCACATCTTTGACTAATCCTTTTGTACCAGTGAAATTATTCATAGGGATAACACCTGTCCCTTGAACCGGATTCGGTGTATTGTCTGCTGTGTAGATGACATTCCTTTGACCTTCTAATGGCTTCATTTCTGTGAACCATTCCTGATGATTTGTCATATGAGATGATGCACCGCTGTCGATGTACCAAGGATCCTCTTCCACTTGGTCGACTTGATAGCTGAAATCCTCTTTGGGATTGAAATCAGTGTCTAGGTGCATTGTATCAGTCTGATGCAATTCCTCACTTGCAAGAAACATATTGCCATGTTCATTTGCAAAATGAATGTGACTAGAATGTCCACCACGATGATTTCCTCTTCCTCGGGAATTCCCTCGATTACTGCTGGATTGACCACCTTGGTCATACTGCTTCTTGCAGCAATCTCTTTCATAGTGTCCAAACTTGTGACAATAGTTGCATTGAATGTTTGACACATTGGTGGATGCATTCCCTCGTCCTTGGAATCTTCCTCGGTTCGAATGATTTCCTCTTTGCTGATTTTGATGTTGCTGAGGATGCTGCTGATGCTGATGCTGATTCTGACTTTGATTTTGTTGATGATGATGACCACTTTTCTGATATGATCTACCTCTGTTTCTGCCTTTGCCTCTACTTCTGTCTGAAGCTGTGAATGCCTGATCATTAGAATGACCTTTATGTGCTTGAATGGCCTGAGTCCTGAGTTCTTCACCAAGTAGAACTGATTGAAGTTCTTCCAGTGTTGGAATTTGCCGTTGGATGGCAATACTCTGGACTAGATTCTCATATCCTTCTCCTAGTCCATTCAGGATTACTTGAACCATTTCTGCGGGATTCATAGTCTCTCCTGCTGCTGCAAGTTGATTGTTGTAGTCTTTGATGCGGAGTACATAAGCATGACCGGTTTCACTACTGTTACGGAAACTCTAGTTGATCTGGTTTCTCAGGGTGAGAATCCTGGATGTGTTCTTGGACTCGTAGAGAGCTGCGAACATATCCCATGCTTCTTTTGATGTCTTGACTGTGTTGAGCTGTCCTAGCATGACATCTTGCACATTCTGCTTGATCAGGTGATAGGCATACTTGTCTTTCTTATCCCATTCTGCTTGAGCTCGGGCAATGGCAGGATCTGCTACTGGTGCGGAAACTGTTTGTGTAGATGTAGATCCCGATGTAGATCCCGTTGCTGGTGCTGTGACAACAGATGGAGTAGAGCTACTGGTGGCTGGATCGGCCAATGGTCTAGGTATGGATCCATCGACATACTCCCATTTGTCCTGAAGCACAAGAATGGTCTCCATTCGGTATTTCCATGTACCGTAATTGGAGTTGTCTAACTTAGCAGATGCCTCCAGATTGAGGTTGCTAGTCGACATGGTGCAAACAATGTACTCAAAAAGTGTCCTGAAAAAAAAACTCTGTATGAATCAACTGCAAATACACTGAAGATGCCAAGTGAAATCTCTGTACCGTCGGTGAAGATAGAACTGCAGTAAATAAGATCTGACCTGTGTTACAAGGCTTGTGGCAATGATGCCGGGAATAGCCAAGAGGCTTTACAAGGCTGAAAAAAATGATGTGCACGATGCCGTGAGATAGCCAAATAGGCTTTACAATGGTGGCATGTGTGTGTGAAATCAAGTGCTATCTGCCCACTGAATCAATTTGCAATGCCTCTGAACTCTGAAGTCTGCTCACTGAACTGATGAACGTAAGGTTTCAGGTAATGTAATGATGTGAAATCGGATGTGAGCGTATGGACTGACTCCGAGTAGGTACTAGTCGGGAATTTCGGGCATGGCTTAGATTGGCAACTTGGGGAATTCAAAGCGTCCCCTCTATGGCGATCTAGTCTACTCTGATCTAGATCTAAACCAACCGTCGATCGATGAAAGAGCAGCAAATAATTCCTTTTCCTTTGTTCTTTTTAAGTGCTGGGTCAGATGCGTCGATGTAGAGGCAAATGTGCGTGAAGGAAGTGGTTTTGTCGGCGAGGCTCAAATGTGAGTGTAACTTGCACCGAAATGTGCGCGTGATGTAACGAGCGCGTAGAGCACAAAAAATCGAGCGACTTTCCTTTTTGGAGCACCCTCAAATTCTTCCTGGATCAAGAGATATGACTTGATCTAGGTGGAGGGGCAAAAGGAGTGCAAATGGTGCTCAATGATGATGTGTCACTGTGAGTCACATGCAGTGATGATGTGGCACTGTGCTTAGCAAGAGGTGTGCCAGTGAAGCTCTGTGCTGAGGTGGCAGGAGTGTGCACATGCAGTGTGTGCACAGTGTGCCTGGCAAGGGACTGTGCCTGCAGGGGTCAGTGCTGACTGGACTGCTGAGGTGGCAGTGCTGAGGTGTCACTGATGACGTGGCAGATGACGTGGCAGTGCTGATGTGGCAGTGATGACGTGGCAGTGCTGATGTGGCAATGATGACATGGCAGCTGATGTGGCAGTGATGACGTGGCAGCTGACGTGGCAGTGATGACGTGGCAGTTGACGTGGTAGTGATGATGTGGCAGTGATGACGTGGCAGCTGACGTGGCAGTGATGACGTGTCAGATAAGATGATGTGGCAAATGGATAAGTGCCACGTGTCAGTTGATTGACCACACCTCTATGTGGTGACCCTTGTGATAGGGTGAGTGGATAAGTGCCACGTGTCGTAAGGACGACGATCAGAATCTTTGAGATTCTGACGGAATCTCAAAGATTCCGTCTTCTTCTTCGATGGAGCCCTCTGGAGATCTCCGCTCGTTGGTGGCGCCCGTGTTGCAGTAGATGGCGATGGCTGCTTTGAGGTAGAGCTGCCGTATGTAGAGGCTCACGAGGTAGTAGATAGGCTGCGTCAGAGTCGATGGAGGAGCCGCGTAGGCTTGTAGACAGCGATTCGAGGCGTGAGGCTAGCGGCGGCGGGGCGTGGCGACAGAGGTCGTGGTGACCGCCGAGGTCCCCGCAGAGGTGCCCGCCGTGAAGAGGAGGTATGGAGCCAAAGCGCTAACCGTGCAGGAGCAACGATGTGGGAACTAATAGCAGCCGTTCGGGAGGGCGTTGCACTAGCTAGCAGAGCAAGCTAAAGGCAAGAGAACGTCGCTGGAGCAGCAAATGGAGCATCCCAATTGAAGTCCCATTGGGAAGGCTGAGCGATGGCACTCGAAATCCTTGGAGCTGGCCGATCGTGACTGTTAACCATGAGTGAGCTTGGACTGCGACCGTTCGTTGTATTGGTGCTGGCGTCGGTTGGGAGTCTGTCAAGGAGCCGGCCGTTTGGAGCTGGCTGGAATAGCAGTCGTTGGAAGCTGCTGGAGCCTTGTAAGAGCTAGGAGCTGAGACCGTGACTACTTCGTTTGATGTGGAGCTTTTGTCGGCACCAAAGGGTAAGGCTGGGGGGACTCGCACATCCGAAAATTAACTCCTCAGACCTTACGAACTATTGAGAATTCTTTTCCCTCCGTCGCTGCATTGGATACCGAATCACAGGCTTCGGATAGGAGGAGACGAGCAACGACGCTTGGAGCTTTGGAGCTCATAATTGGTGGCGCTTTTGCAGTTAGTCGCTGAGTGGTTCGGAGGTGTAGGAGGCATTGTAGGAGGCGACTCGCTGGCCGAGTTGTTGCATACAGGCTTTGATGGAGTAGATTGCTTTGCTCCTATAGTAGAGGCCGTGGATGCCCTCCTTAGCATGTGTTGTAGTCGCCTTAGAGCCTAGGTCGTAGCTCGAGGCTGTGAAGTAGAGCATGGTAGTCGCCTGTGCTTGTAGTCCCATGAGCTGCAAGCTTGGAGAGGTTTGAACCAAACATCAAAAAACTCTCTCTCAGAACTAGTTCTCTCACAATCTCAATGCTCACTCTTTCTCACAAACACTCAAGAGAAGGAACTAAAATCTCTCAAGAATGAACGGAATTTTCTCTCAACGGAAGAGAATGGAACACTCAATCTCTCTCGATCTCTCACAAGAAGGATGGCGCCTCAACGGAAGGCAGAACCAAGCTCTGATACCATGACAAAATATGAAGAGGGGAGAGGAGAAGAGTGGAGATGAGGAGAGAGGGCACAGCTAGAGAGCACACCACAAATGACTAACTGTACACACTAGAATTAGTTGAAAAAATAGAATATATACAAACCCTTTTAGGGTTAGGGTTACGGGATCTAACCCTTTCCTTTATAGCACTCTATAAGGTTAGTGCTATGTACATATGATCACGTGATGGTGCTATGCACACATGATCACATGATGTTGAGCGTGAACTCTCAACACTATATACAGACGCATAGTAGGAAGTTTGATTTATATGACTATTACCAGGCCATATTTAAGCTATCTATTGGATTGGTAAGTCAGTTTATGCAGGCTCCAAGGAAACTGCATTTGGATGCGGCTAGACGCATACTCAGGTATGTGAAGTCCACATTGCAGTATGGACTATTTTATGAGGCTAGGGTTTAGATACAGTTGCATGGATACACTGATGCTGATTGGGCTGGTAGTACTTTTGATAGACGATCAACTAGTGGATATGTGTTCTCTTTTGGGAGTGCTGCAATCACCTGGAGCAGCAAGAAACAGCCTACAGTTGCCTTGTCGAGCACAGAGGCTGAGTACAGGGTTGCAACAATGGCTGCATGTGAGGTAGCTTGGTTGCATAAGCTACTTTATGATATGCATCAGTCTACAGATGGGCCAGTTGTCATTTATTGTGACAACATGAGCAGTATACACTTGGCAAATAACCCAATCTATCATGCTAGAACAAAGCACATTGAGGTGCATTATCACTATGTGCGGGAGAAGGTTTTACTAGATCTTATTGATCTAGTTTATGTCAGCACAGAAGATCAGGTAGCTAACATATTCACAAAGGCATTGGGCGCAGAGAAGCTGTGCAAGTTCAGAGACCTGCTTGGTTTGCAAGAATTGGGATTGAGCTCGAGGGGGAGTGTTGAGATATCGAGCTCCACTCGTGATATGCCAGGGTGACTGTTGTGAATTTATGTCACCGACTTGTTAGCTGCAGATGCGGTTGGTACACCACCCATGAATAATAGCTGGATGACAGCTATCCTTATCTACTCTAGTTCGTGGCTCAGTTAGTATGCCACCTTAGTTAGTTGAGTTTGGTTTGAGACCCACATATAGGGTTCTTCTATTTCTTTGTACTTGAGTTCTTTTGGCTTTCACAACTAAGAAGAGGAAAACTGTTTTCAGCCTCCACCTGTGTGTGTATTCCCCCATTGTGCATGTGAGAAAGCCGCAAGTGAGACTCCTTCCCTCTCTCCCACTATCTTCACAAGTTCACTTGCATAGTTTATGGCAAATCCAAAACAGTCTCATTAGAATGCGACCAAAAGAGCCTTGAGATACATCAGAGGTACAAGACAGTTTGAAATAGAATACAAAGGAAGTCATCCAAGGTTGTATGGATACTGTGACAGTGACTATGCAGGAGATCATGAGACTAGAAGATCCACACAAGGATATGCATTTTTCCTTGGTCAAGATGCTATATCATGTTTGTCAAACAACTAGTCAACTATTTCTTTGTCTTCAACAGAAGCAGAATATAGGGCACTCACAACAATAGGTGCATGTGAGGCTATATGGCTCAAAAGGCTATTGTCAAAAATAGATTACGTTGATGAATCAAAGCCAACAAATAATATACTGTGATAATCAATCAGCTCAAGCATTAGCCAAGAATTAGTATGTTAGTCCAGGACGAAGCACATTGATGTCAGAGAGCAGTTTATCAAAAAGTGAGTGTTACTTGGTGACATGACACTGCAATAGTGTGACAACAAAGAGAATGTTGCATATATCTTTATGAAACCACTTGGAAAAGAGCTCTTCAAAAAGCACCAACAATCTTTTGGTTTGATGTAGAGGAAGGACATTCCCATTAAAGGGGTGTGATGGAATGTAATGCTCATTCCTTCTTCAATTCCCCAAAATAATCATCTTGAGGGAAGGCCTACTTCATGATGATGATCTTGAGGGAAGGTGCTCGGGATCTCAACATCATGTTATCATATGTGCATAGCACTAACCCAAAAGAGTGCTAAAAAGGAAAGGGTTGGAAACCCTAACCCTAAAGGGGCTTGTATATATTCCTTATTTTCAACTAAATCTAGTGTACAGTTAGTCATTTGCGGTGTGCTCTCTAGCTTTGCCCTTGCTCCTCATCTCCACTCTTCTCCTCTCCTCTCTACATATTTGTTCATCTCCTCGCTTCAGATTCAATTCATTCAGGTTTCAAATTTTAGATTTACTTGCTTTGGTCTCTATGTTCACTTCCTCTTGGTGTCAATTTTCAAGTTAGATTCACACCCACACACAATATTATTCCCAAAATTTCTACCTCCATATCTCACCACATTACATTAAATATAAAAGGGTTTTTTCTCTTTATCCTTGGTGGATGATGTTCCAAGGTAGAGTCATAAATTTTTTAAAAGGGGACCTTGATGTAGACCATGTGTGACTTCCCTAGGTATGGAGAGCACTTAGGAAAGGCTAGCCTCCTCCACCCTCCCCCCCCAATCAAATTCAAGATTCACTTCTCAGGGTTTTAAGTTTTGGGTTCTATGTTCAGTCCGTATAGGTTCCAAATTTATTTAATTAGGATTGTTAGGCTCTAGGTCCGATTCCTATTTCACTTGTTTTGGTTTCGGATTTACTTATTCTAGGCTCCAAGTTCACTCAGTTTAGGTTCCAAGTTCTAGGTTTAGATCACTTCTTTTGTTCTAAGTTTGGATTTGAGGTTGACTTCCTCCAAATTTCAGATTCAATTTGTTCGGCTTCTAAATTTCAGATTCACTTGCTTTGATCTCTATGTTCACTTCCTCCAAGTGTTAGGTTTCAAGTTTGGATTCAAACCCACACGACATTATTCCCAAAATTTCTACCTCCATATCTCACTACATTACATTAAATATACAAGACTTTTTCCCTCTTTACCCCTGGTGGATGCCATTCCAAGCTAGAGGCATAATGTTTAGATTAGGAAAACCTTGATGTAGACCATGTGTGACTTCCCTAGATGGAGAGCACTTAGGTGAGGCTTACCCCCCCCCCCCCTTGCCCCGCCCAATCATCACATATCATTTTGGCAAATTCACAAGCACTTGAGTAATTCCTACAACATATGATAGCTGAATGATAAATACAATGATATATGGAGCTAAATAATATATATAACATTATGTGTGTGTGTGTGTGTGTTTCAAAGTGAAACCAAGAGTCTATCAAATACATCCAAAATATTGATAATTGATCCAAGACTCAAGAAAGCTAATTTGAATGGAAAAATCTCAACACGCAAGTACTAGTCTTCTTCATAATCGTAGCTACAAGTACTTTCATTGTCAATATCCTAAAATATACATTATCTAATGGTAGAAATCAACACCTATCAATCATTACACCATGGAGTTCTAACCAACGAAATTTCAAATACCAAAACAAGTCAACAAACATCAAATTAATGCTCCAAAGTCAAATTATGACCATAGCAACTACCGGATTCTCTAAGATGAGAGTGGTAACATTAGAACAGAGTCCAAGAGGTTAATGAAAAACTTTAGTGATTTGAAGAGATAAGGATAAACAGTGCAAAAGAACATACTAGCATAGAGCCCTAAAACTTCAAATCAGAGAACAAAAATGAGCAACCACTTTAATATAGGACAATATCAACTTGCAAGATGAACATGCACATTGAACAACACAATGAAGGAATCGATCTTTGGACAGAGGAGTTATGCCCAAATTTGAAATTCAGCTTGCAGATAGCTTAGTGCTACAAGAACACTCAAGAAGCAAGAAAGAATGTGAGGTGAGAGTGAGGAGAATACATCTAGCCAATCTCACTCTAGAAGGCCAACGGATATGGGCTATTAAATCCAATAATGCAAAACTAAATAAAGTACAAATGTCTCATCTAGTAAAGCTTGATCCGTTCTACTTTAATTTTAAAAATGGGTTTTTAAAAAACAATCAATAGCCTCAATATAAGCTAGAAACTTGGACAAACCCAAACATTACATGAATGAAGAAATTTATAAGTGATCTAACAACTGTGTATGGGAGGTGTCTAGAATACCATCCAATTAGCTATCACAAGCGTTCAAAAATAAAAATTTTAAAAAACCTCACTATTTAATCAAGCATATTTGCCCAGTATACGAAGGCTCAATCCCAAGGCCCACAATCAAGTTAAATCAAACTAATGGGTATGAAAACATTGGAAATGCTTGTTCATCGTATTGATCTACAATTATGTGAAGATAAGACTGAAAAGTCTAGCTATAGTTGAAAGACAAGGTGGATTACACTACATACACTTGCTTCCAATTGTCCCATTGATGACAAGATGAGCATTCTAAAAAGTATCAAATGTAAATGCCTTCATGAATGATGCCACCACCAACAATTATGGTAGAGGCTTCGTGAAAACCATGCCATGAATCATACCTAAAACAACTGATTGCTAAGAAAAGACAATCGATTAATAATGAAAAGTCCTTAAAAAGATCATACATAGTCAATAAAAGTGTGCACATTAATAAGAATGAAATATTGACAGCAAAGTGAATAGGATTCAAGAAATTTACCAAGGTCTATGACAAAGGTGAGAATGAAATTGTGATGAATTTGACAAACCTATCGATCTCATACTTCATTGGCATTAGTGTCCCTTCATAATGCTCTTCAAATGACATGCGCTCTGTATTTAACATCATACAAGTTCACTCACAATCAATGAAGAATGGATTGAATGAGGCAACAACCTCTTTTTGTGTATGTTCTCCACAAAAGCATTAACCCGAACCTAAAAAGTCTATGTGGAAGTAATGGGTATGAAAAACGCATAAGAAATACCCTTTCCAATCGAACACTCAATTCTCCTCAAACACCAATCATACACTTCCACTAATCCCATAGACAACACGAACCTTTTACCACTCTCATCATCACCCATCTCTCTTTGCATTGACAACCTTAACTAGTGCTCCTTAACTAGTAGTGGGATTAGGCCCTTACTTAACTAGACTCTTTACATACTAATGTGGACACTCCATTAACAATCTTAACTAGTGCTCCCTAACTAGTAGTGGGATTAGACCCATCTCTCTTTGCATTGACAACCTTAACTAGTGCTCCTTAACTAGTAGTGGGATTAGGACCTTACTTAACTAGACTCTTTACATACTAAGGTGGACACTCCATTAACAATCTTAACTAGTGCTCCCTAATGGGTAGTGGGAACATGCCCTTATAAATTTTATTATCTTGCCATTTAAAGCTACACGAGGGATAGTTTTCACCCATAAATGCACAAATTTCTGCACTCCCATTGGCATTTAGAGAGTTAACTTAAGTCTCCTAATGCTAAAAGAGGTAGTTTACGGACTTAAATGAAGAGAAAGATATTGGAACGTAAAGTTTTAATGGTAAAGGATCAACAATGAGAGTGCAACTTTAAGCAAGATTCTTGTTAATAAATTTTCATGGTCAAGATCAACTCAAAACTATACAACACATGTACTCATTTCAAAGATCTTGAGAAGAATCCCTTGTGACCTTAACTATATAGAACGGACTTTCGGTTGATGGAATAAACCATTTTGCATGGAATAAACCTTGAAAGTTTTAGTCAAGATCGCTGGATGCATAACATAATAAATACCAATAACAATGTGATCCCCACTGCCCAATTTAATGTAATTATTAACTTAACGAAATTGGTTATGTTAAGTTTTACTAGCTAAACACAAAGGGGCCCTAATACTAATACAATACTTAAGTAGAGGCTCCACAAACTTAAACTAGTTATTGATATAATGAGATATGTAGACTGATATAATGGGATAATGAGAGATCAAGCTTACATTTTGCTTTCCTCAAGGATGGTGTGGACCAAAACAGTATCATACCAACTTCATCAGTCATCAAACTCCTTGCTATGGCAAAGCAACCTTCCTTGTCCTCATACATCTCACTAGTTAAAGCTACTGAGGCTGCTCTTCTGAAAGGCTACATTATCCACATCTCATGTCTGCCTACACACAAGCATGTGTCCACTGATGCACTATTGTAGGCATTGAAGTGTGTGAGCACACAGGAGTGCGCACAAATGAGCACCTCTGACTGCATGCCATATCATGTGCCATGCATGTGGATGTCAATCATGTGCCTGAAAGAGAGAGGGAGAGAGAAAGGAAGAGAGAGGGAGAGAGAGAGAGAGAGAGAGAGAGAGAGAGAGAGAGAGAAGGGGGTGGGGGGGGTTGTTAAAAAAGAAAAGTATAATTTGCATGCTGAGTAAGCGCATGCATGCCTTGGCATGCACATGCGCGTAAGCGCAATGCACGTGCAATGTGTGTGTGTGTGTGTGTGTGTGTGTGAGAGAGAGAGAGAGAGAGAGAGAGAGAGAGAGAGAGTCAATGCAACTGAGATTTATCTTTTCCTATTAGAGACAGTCTTCTTGACAGCACCAACAGAAACCAACAACTCATCTAGGGATGACAATGTTTTCATGTCATCTGGAGGAAAATAAGTAGCAGCTTTTCCTAAAAGGTCAGAAAATGAGAATTGAAAGATGGTCGTTTTTCTTTCATCTTCATTGATAAGATCATTTAGAAAGGCAAAGGCTGCTTTAAAGTCTGATGGATTGGCAGCTATGGGTGCAGCAAAGTGACAGGGGATAATTTGCTTAAAGCGCCAGTCTGCAGCAATGCTGTCCACCCAGATTTTGACCTGCATAGAGGGGCAACATAGTTGAAAATCTTGATTAGAGACCAAGTTTCTTTAAAGCAGACATCAAATGAGTAACGTCATCCCTCTCCAGTGATTAAAAACAGGGTAAGATTTGATATCACGACTTCTAGACATTTATCTGTACTTTTGTCGTGCCCATAAGTGACATGTTGGTGCCTATACGCTTACAATGCTTGTGAGTGGATATGTGCCTGTGCTACGGTGACATCCCTCCTACAACATACCTGAAACATGACTGTAATAATATAGTTAAAGCTTGATACAGTACATCTCTACCCTCCAAGCTGTTGACCAAATTTACGCCCCTAATTTTACTCTCATTTTCTGCTCTCCAGAATTTAGGAGCTCAAGCCATAGAATCTGGCTTTTAGTAGATTTAGGGCATCCTAGGCAACTTGATGTGGATCACCCATGGCAAGAATGCTGATTCTTTGGTACTCGGCCAATAGAATGGAGCCTCACCATTAAAAGCCCAGGAAGAATTACAAGGACTTAGGATTCCAATGGTCGATCCACTTGCCAAGCTGTGCCCCACAGATTTCAGAAAGCTCAAGTGCTCGACAATTTTCAAAGATACGCAAACTTATTCCCAGACTAAATAAAATTCATTTGATCTACAGTGTTCAGAGATCTAATCACAAAGCTCAAAGCAATTACTTCATGCATAAGAGAACTAACATGCTATATATATACCTTTGTAAGACTAGAATAAGTCCAATAATATAAATGTAGATTTTTTGTTGTTCTAAAGACCAAAAATCTACACAGAAAATAAAAGAAAAAATGAAAGAGAAGAAAAAAGAGGTAACAAAAACTTTTATGAAAAACAAAAGGAAGACATACTTAGCAAGCAAAGCAACACTTGTATCGTCATCAGTGCCCAAGCATAAGCAGCTATACTGGGTTTCTAAAGACCTGCGGAGTCTCTTGGCCAAGCCTAGTGCTTACTAAAATATGTCAAATAAACAAAAGAGAAAGAAAACAAGAAATAAAGAAGAAAGAAAGAAGGTGACTAAACAAAAATAAAAAAGCAAGTCAAGAAACAAAACCTTCCAAAAATCTGGAATTATCTCTCTCTCTCTCTCTCTCTCTCTTATTTTAAAAAAAGAAGAAGAAGCTAAATTGATCCTTTACATGCTACTTCAATACTCACATAATCATATACACATTCCAACAAAACTAGGATTCCTGATCCAAAACTAACAGGTCATTCCATTACCCACATAATCAGATGCATCTATAAGCCTTCCTTAAACTAATTGACAATTACTGAAGAAATGAAGTAACCCAAGAAAAAAACAGAGAGCGAGAATGAAGAAGCGGCTACCGGGCAGGGGGGTGGGGGTGGGGGTGGTGTCAAGGAAGGTGGGATCCTTAGCAGAGTACAACAGAATCAAAACAATGGAAGAAAAAACAATCGGTAAGAAAAGCAACACTTTGAGCTCTAAAGATCCAACTAATTATATTATATATATCTAGATGAATCTACGAACATGCCCAAACTCATCCTCTGAAAACACAACTAAAGCTGTTCTCTGGAATTAGAAGAATTCCCAATTGGTGATGCCAGTGCAACTATGATGTTCAATTTGAAGTTGCTTGCCCCTTTAACAAACAACAGATAAAAAAATAACAGGATAAAAATGAAAAATGACGGAGTTAAACCTTGGCTAAAAGACCAAACAATGAGCTTTCTGAAACTAGAAAGAAAGCAGGGCCCTTAAACCCTGCCTTCCATACTGTCTCTAAGACCTTCCAAAACCCTACCTCGCCTTGTGGGTCAACAAATGGGTGGACCACCATTAGAAGCACTTCTGCGATGGCGATCAAGGTCTTAAAATAAATGGCAGAATTGCAAAATTTTGCTATAATAGCACCAGGCGTTTATCTGTAGGGATGAGCCCAGAAGAGGAGGTAATGCATGGATGCAAAGTTAGAATGCCTTCCTAGTCACAAACCTGGCTGTAAAAATCAGCAAGCTCAAGATTACCTGCATCTGCAAAAGATGAAAGCTTTTTGGCAGTTGGCCAAAAAGAACATGCAACATGCCCAAGCTAAGAAAAAGGAGTATGCAAATGAGCATAAGAGGTACTACACTTCTGGTTCAACAGGAACAGATATGCCTGCTTGAAGGGTAACACTAACACCAAGCTGGCCCACAGTATTATGGCCCCTACATGATATCCGCAAGTTGGGGAAGTAGCATGTCAGTTGGAACTACCACCCACTCCAGAGTCCAAAGACCCATGACTTACTTCATGTCTCATTATTGAGACCACATGTGGGTCAAAAACATGCAAGCCTTTTCTAGGCTGCCACCTAAGGATGATGAGGGCCACCTCCTCTATATTGCTGAGTAGATTATTATGGTTTCCTCGAAATAGCATTTACCTAGGGCATCTCGTCAAATGGAAGGGCCCAGAGAAAGATGAGAAATTGTGGCTGCCATAGAGCATCATGCATGAGAACCCCCACTTTTTGGTGCATTGATGGGCAGCTGCTTTTTCTTACAATACGATTGGACATCTCCATCCCTCCTAATCTATTGGAGCGCTCCACTTGAATAGAGTTGAGTAATGGGAAAAAGTGTACCTTCGAAGATGCTTACATGGAGCTGCAGCCTTCACAATTCTATCTTCTCTGTTGATTAGTTATATAGACGACTACTGAACCCCTTAGAATGCCTATACCTAGATGAATCCAGGAACATTCCCAAACTCATCCTCTAAAAACACAGCATAGTGCAGTTTCAATCTCATGATAGTCACTCACAAGGTTGAAAACCATTAACTCCATCATGCATAGCAGGGACTAGCTACTATGACATCCCCACTGACGTCATCAGCGCCCAACAGTGGGTGTAGACCATAGTATAAAAATATGCTCTCACACATACAAATCCACACACCCACACATACTTGAGCATCCATTTATACAAAGTCTTCGTACTGAGTTTCTGTCGGCACTCCGGAGGTGAAGGGCAGACTCAGCCATGATGAAGGCTAGCACTAAAGGAGAAGGCTAATCAACAGGTAGTCCAAAATCTCTTCATTCAAGCTACAACTGCTTGTGAAGTCTAAACATTTTCATTTTAGTCTCTCCCCAACGAGCATCTAAATCTAAATCTAAATCTAGCTGATAGGGCAACGCACCACTTAAGATAGAAAGAATTATCACAATACCAGCAGGCCGCAACTTGGACGAAAACTTCACAAGGTGAAATTTGCATGTCCGCTAATACGGCAGAAGCATATACCTAGATGAATCCAGGAACATTCCCAAACTCATCCTCTAAAAACACAACGTAGTGCAGTTTCAATCTCATGATAGTCACTCACAAGGTTGAAAACCATTAACTCCATCATGCATACAGGGACTAGCTACTATGACATCCCCACTGACGTCATCAGCGCCCAACAGTGGGTGTAGACCATAGTATAAAAATATGCTCTAACACATACAAATCCACACACCCACACATACTTGAGCATCCATTTATACAAAGTCTTCGTACTGAGTTTCTGTCGGCACTCCCTTAGAATGCCTACTTTCTTTCTTAAGGCTCTTTTGGTAACAGAGGCTTCAAAACCGAGGCCGCTTATTTGACAGCATTGAACTTTTGGACAGATAGTGGCAACTACAAGCAGTGGTGTAAAGGTGAGCTCCTAATGCCTTGGGCTCTACAGCCACTGGGCCCCGTGTGTAGCTGCTTTGACAACAACCGTTACTCCTCTTGAGGGGCTTTGTAAAGAAGACAAAGCTGGAGAATCTCGCCATTGTTATACAACAAAGGTTGACTTTGTTGCAGTCTCCTGTTGTTTATTCATTGCCAATATAACAAGAAATACAAAATTGAAATACAAAGCACCAGCAGACGTAGACCCCACCAAACTTCAAACTGTACTAGGATATAGATATAGATATCCAAGATTCTGGATCAAGGTGCTGCTTCAAATGCTCTGTCCAATCAAGTTATTTCTCTGACAATAGATATATGAATTTGATTCATGAAACCCTCTCCACTGGGATATGGTAGGCGCAGTGTGATGAGTCAACAATCAAAGAAAATAGATTAACCAAATGAAGGGGTGCTCCCTACAAGGCAGATCTGCAAGTCTCCATACTAGAAACTCGAGTCGATTAGCTCCTTGGGCGTTACTTGACCATCCCTGGCTCTATCACAGATTGGGTTGGGTTTCAAGGTCTCCAAGACTCTACACTCATGTTGCTGCTCTAAATGCTCCCTCCGAGCTGTCCAAACGCAAACACAATAAGGCGCTAATAAATGTGTGGAGAAGGCAAACCTCGTAAATAGTATTGTTTTGAGTTGTAACAACTGAGTGTGGAAACATGAGACTAACTGAAATAGAGAGAGGTACACATAGGTGCCTGCATATGTGTGCGAGGGTGCAAAGAATGCAATACTGGGAAGAAATGGGGCCCCTCTATATACTGTTTCTATATCTATGCCAATAAGTATGCAGAATACAAATGGGCCCCCTCCATATACTGTTTCTATATCTATGCCAATAAGTAAGGGCTGGCTGTTCCTCCCAAACATTGAAGCATGCGTCTTCCTGTGAAGATGGGGTAGACAGTGGGAGCCTGCTTTGCTGATCTGAACTAAAGGTTTGCTTAAGCTGCCAAAGCTGATGAGACGAGTGAGCTTTCATAGGATGCCCCCCCTTCCAGGAGTCAACTCACTGGAATGGGCTGAGCCCTCTTGTAGGGCCTGCTGACACGGCAACCTGCATGCCCTGCCTGCATGGCAGCTTGCGCTGACACTCCACAATTTCTACATAAACCCCAAAAAAATAACAACCAATAATTTTTCCGGTTAAAGACCTATAAGATATAGCTTACCTTTTCTGGCACCTTGTTGAATACAAGTGTCTTGATGATAGGCGAGACAATCAGTTTCCTGGATATCTTAGCAAAGGACTTTTCGGGCTCAAGTAAGTCAGATGGCCCTAGAAATAAAATCTGCAGCACCATCCTCTCCCATCCTACAATGACATGAAAACTTGTCATAGAAAACATATGCGTAAAAAGACAATATCCATTGTCAAAGGCCTGAAAAACAGAAACGTATGTTAATGTACCTTTTTGTCTGCTTTTCTCGTTGTCGATGACAGGGTCATTCGGAACTTCTTTTCCCTTGCTTAAAAGCTTTACTGCCAAGCCATTCTTGGCCGCCTCCAAGAGGGCCTCCTTGCTAACCACCTCGGGTGGCTTCTTTGGCACATAAATGACTGCATCAGTTATAAGTAGGGTGCGAGATGCTTTGTGATAGAATGCAACCTCCACGTATGGTCCAATTCCTGGGAATGAGATAGTTAAACAGATGTTATTGCCAAAAAATCCGAAGTAAGAAGTGAAGACATGAATTATGTTGCTTTCACAAAGCTCAAATCAGAGACCAAGTGAATGAAATTACCAACTTCTGGTGAGCTTAATATCTTTTGATCGATTTCGCCAGCCCAAGGTGTGGATCTGTCCATATCCCGCAGTACCCTCGCAGAAAAGATACCGAAGAACTCAAGAGGCAGATTGATGGGCCAACTCCATTGCCTTGGAGCAACCCAAACTTGTGCCCTAGGGAATTTCCTTGAAAACGGCCCCACAAAAATTTTGTGTTCGTATGCAAACGTGGGTAGTACGATATACTCCACGGGAGCCTCCAGCTCATTCAACAGCTGGCACTCTCCAAACCACCAAGAATTTCAAATTCAGTTGAACATTTACAGTTAGCTCAAGCATCTAAGGACGAGAGAACATGGACATATATAGATGTACAGGGCTTGCCCCCGGTGTGATTTTTTCCACTTCATGTTGGATAATAATTTATCAAACATTTTGTGGAGGACACAGATATTTGCTGAAAAATGACGGACAGGCAAAAATCCATAAAAGTCGATATGTTAGATAAGTCAACGCATCACAACGGTCCAATGCAATGCTTTGAAGGCACAAAAGCAAACAATGCAAAAAACTCTGATACTGAATTCTGTAATTATTACATTTCTGTTCATTTGAAACTGAACACTGTAAAAGCCGATTAACAATTGCATTTCTTCATATAAAAAGACAGGGATATCAATGGGAGCCAATCAGCAATCTAGCATCTAAAAGGATACCTGAATGCACTCTTTGGTTGGGCCTATGGGGGCGTGAACCCACAAACCACCCGACTTCAACTTTATAACTGTCATCCGAATGTTGGTGGTCACGCTGCTAAAGCCGAGAGCTTGTTCTTGCTCAAAAATCCAAATCCTGCCCTTATCGACCTGCAAAGTTAATCATGCAAACGGAAAGGGTATTATAATGACGGTAACCAATTCAATCCACATTGCAATCTCGAAGCTAGCACTAGGAACGTCTAAACACGTTACAACTGTAGTTTAATTTGCTTCGGTCAAAAGGAAACTCTTTTAAATACTGATACATCAAGCGATTCGCAGTACCTCTTTTCGAATCGTGCGGCGTTCTAAAAACGGACCCAGTGGAAACGGAAATCCTGTAATGTTGAAATAGAATCGCCCAGGGCGTTTGTTTTGAGTAGTGGAAGTTGCTGCGCAAACCGTGTTCAACTTCCTTTTTTCACTTGAAGCAGACTTTCTCACCGAAAGCTTCTGCTCTTGCCACTTTAAAGCACCCCCTGAAAGCGGTCGGAGAGGCTCTCCATGGGATGCCGATAGGTTCTTTGGAGACCCCGCAGCCAGAAAGTTGTTTTCTTGGATATCGAAACTGATCCTACTCGAGATGCAATCACTGATCTGCGTGGTATAAGAGAATCGACATGAAGCATATCCGCCTTCTACACAAGCCATCGAAGTGGTTGCGGATGCCAGAACTGCCATGCTGGAAGGAGGCTCGGCGTGAAGCAGGCAATTTGACAGTACAAACAGCAATGGAAGGAAAAGCTGTTACGTTCTGAGCTTCTGGCTGAAACTGGACTGTAGATTGTGGGATGGACAACCGCGATGCTCTCTGTCTCTCGCTCTCTGCGTGCAACCTCGCAGGTGGACTCACAAAGCCACCAATTTCTGTCTCCCCTCTCTCCCCTCCTCTCTCTCACCTGGGTAGTGCCACTGTAGTGTGCTCAAGCTGACCGGATTTCCGCGCTTTCCAACAAAGACACTGCTGGACTCTAGAAACACGCCAACTTCCAAGGCATCCCGATTCGCAGACAGGGAAAGATTCCTGAAAGACAGCGGCCAAATCACCTGCGATGGGTGAATGGTAGAAGCAGGCAGCTGCATCTCCTGTGAAAATGGAAGGAAATGCTTTGCGGGGTATGTACTACTAGTTACGAGTTACAGCAGCAGGGAAGCATCTGGAAAGATTCGTAGGTTCGTCGTCTACTGCTGGAATTAGCTTCCACAAATTGTAGATAGATAGAAAGAGAGAGAGAGAGGCCGGCACAATCTCCACCACAGCCCTTATCCTTGTCCTACGATTCTCCTCCATTTCTGTTACCATCAGCGTCCCCCCCACCAGCACCAAAAACTTCAAACGTGACCATCAATCCATTCTTCTCGCAGAACGACACTCCCCACCTGCATCTGTCCTTCCCCCTCACACTCATTGCTTCCGATTCGTCCCTCTGCACATCGCTCACCCTGCCATGCTTGACATAGCTTATGATCCGAGTCTTGACTCATGAAACATGGAACTCACTCCCTCACACGTACTCTCTCTCTCTCTCTCTCGATCGATCGATCGATCGATTCTGATAAGCAATCAATACTCTTAAAAGTTTGTGAAACTAGAGATAGTCGTAGCAGAGAAGGATAATGTCAAGAGCTAAGCTCATGGCGAGGCCAACATAGCTCATGGGATGGATTGGCGATCGTCCAGAGGCCGAAACCGTTCCAGACATCGGCGACCGGCGCGGATTTCCGAGGGGGAGCTTACGTGAGCCACACAAGTGTCTATTTGTTGGTGTTATTTCGTACTCCGCGTGAACTAGACGTGCTACGGGAAGCCTTTCCATCGTGCACCTTCTAACCAGTAACTCGAAATCAAACTTGAATCCTAGTATTTTATCAAATTTTAAAGGAAAAAAAGTGAATGAGTAAAATAATGATGAACTTGGGACCTTATCCTCCTTCCATGATTATGGAAGCTTCAGTCCAACAAATACATGGATAATGTGATACAATAATTGATCCTTGTTCAAGTCTATACAATATTGTCACATGGACTACAACCATATCAATAAAGATATCGTCCTTCGATCTTACAACCATCTTAGATTTCCTTGCTCCCTCGCATCGATAACATGCATTAAAAGAGAGGAATGTTGTAAGAATTTAGACTGAAACAAGCAATTTTGAATGGATGAGCAAATGAAAATATTTATATGATAATAATATATAATTATTATAAAGACACACATAGTGTGGATGAGGAGGTTGTGCGCTTCCTTCTCCAAAGAGTTATAACTTCGAGGGAACGTGCCCTTCCTTGGGTGCTCACATAACGTCAAGAATATTAGCGCCAAGATAAGTCTCGCAAATGGATAAGATACTGGCATATTACCTGAATGTCAATAGTCATAATCGTAGTCGAACGCCGGCAAAATTGCCATCTGCTTGTTGCTGGCAATTAGTACATAACGTGATTTTTGTTGACTAGTTGGCCTAAATGCAAGTGGCTTGCTGCTTAAAATCGGCGACCGAAATGGAGTCAGAGGTAGTGGATCGTCACTGGAGATTCTTGTGTTCCTTCGTGATCAAATTTGTGACAGCCATTCAACTTGAAATGCTCTTCACCCTGTCGAAAGATCTGATATCCACACCTATATTAGTCTTGCTGTCGATGCTTCACACCATATGGACGAGGAGGTGTTGTACCTTCGGCAAGTAAGAACATTTTCTGCAATCAGTGGGACTACTTCTTGGAACCTACAAGGTGCGGGAGCCTAATCAGGCGAGAGATACAATATTAGAGAAGCTATTAAGTGGTAGGCAGAAAGGAAAATCAGCTCAAGGGATAGTCAATAAATGCTACATCATTGTAGGACAACATGACATTTGCTATGCACAAAGATGCGAACCACATAGATATCAGCGGGTTCCTTGAAGCCAAGCCATTCTTCGATTTCTATCTTGTCACTCAGAGTCTTGCCGCTAACGTTCCAAGTACCGGCAAATATCCTATATGCATGAGAAGAATCAGTCGGTAAATAAATGATGATGAGTTTGGATCCTAGAAACCTTGAAGTAGAATCCAAACTTCAGGTCCCCCTGGTCTTTTCGACTCAGCCATTTTTAATTATGTATAGCTTCGCCTTGCTGCAGATTCTAAATATATGTGTCTTCCCCCTCAAGAATTAGAGGTGCTTGCTGCGATTCAGAAACGTATCATGTGCTTCCTCAATGATTGTTGTGGTGTGCTGATTGGAAGCATTATGCCAGACGGGAACCCAATGTTGTGAAGAGGCACATTAATTCCCGATTGTCTTAGGAGACTCGTCTAACAGTTGATATCTAGAAGCCGAGTGCGAGTGATATCCTTCTTGGCCTAACTTGTAACCCAATCTTGACAGTTTGGTGTGCACCACACTCCATGCCCAATTTTTGCAACTCCCAGAGACACTAACAAGGTCAAACTATCTCTCTAAGAAGAAGAGGAAATGAATGGAGATTCCAATTGAGGTCTTACATCCTTGATCGCCAAGGCGATTGAAAAATCCAAGGTCCCGTAACATTTACAAAGCAAAACGAAATCAAAAGTGGTGAGCCCTAAACACCAATGAGCGCGCCACATTTTGATGAGGTACCGCCATTAAAATTACAGAAAGGCCTAGTAGCTGAAGATCTGTAGCATCTAGTATGGAGCTCGGTTGCCTGCAGCGGCCCATGCCAGAACGTCCGGCGGAAGCTGGCAGTTCAAAGGACGTTGAAGAGGGCCATCCCGCAAGATTCGGCTGATTAGTTAGTCTTGGATGATTGAAAGCAGTGCAATATTTCGGCTCAGGTACAGTCTACGTTCCTTGTCCTTCGACAGGATCTTGAGACATATCCACAACAAATTCACTGGGCCTTCCTCTTTTACTTTGGTTTGAAAGTCTTATCAAGGCTCCTGTCAAAAGCGATTTCATCATCCTTCCATGCGAACACATGGAAAACACATCCGAACTTAGCGTCTCTTCTCCTTTTGCCCATAGCTCTTCTATGTCAAAAGCGATTTCATCATACTATGTCACACACTATCCGCATCTTGGGCTTGCAACGTAAAATCAATACACCTTTTTGTTTTTTAAGCCATTATGAGAATACTTGGCTTCCTTGCTTTTGGTGGACCCCATTGGATCTTTATGGCTTAACAAGAGCTCAAAAAACCCGAACTTCTCCTTAGGCTGTCTGCCCTAAACATAGGGTGCGTATCCATGTGGCACGCATTTCAAAGTGCACAGTGACTCTACAAGCTACAAAGCCCATCCACGAGGTGGCAGCTCGGCACATGCTAGCACACTACAGATGTAATGCAGCATATTTACCCGTTGGTGTCGGTGTATTTTGTTTTTTCCTTGGAATTTGACCTGTTACCATGTCGGCCACATATTACAACTATTAATGAGATTTGATCTGACGGTCCAGATCTCTGCTCCTCCCACCCTCGCGATTGACGGGAATTGAAACACTTGTCCCCATCCTATTTTGCTGACTTCTATAACAAAATAGGCATTCCCTTTGTAAACCGTGTGAATGCATGTGATAACAATCATAGTCAAAGTTAATGCTACATGTTCCTATGGCTAAGCATCGCTCTGCAACATTGAGTTCATTGCACGCTCTCGTCAAGCCTGCTACTCCTTTCCTCTATCCTCACCCCACTCCCTCTCACCAAGCCCTCCGCTCCTTTCCTCCATCCCCTGCCCCACTCCCTCTTGCCCACCTCCATCCAAAGTCGAGACAAAACGGTGTTTTTGACCCATCTAGAGCATGTTATCTCTCTCAACTAATGAGCGCTTCGCCTCATGCAGAGGTTATGAAAGCAAAGCCGAGGATGGACAATAGCAGCGAAATGCATATACAAAAGGGACACGGATCCTATCCTATCCTATCTATTTCTATAATGCAATGCAAAATTCATGAACCAACAATCTCTTTGAATATTTATTCAATTTGTTTTCTCCACAAGCTTTGTGGCAACTGAGAGATTGGATTAATTTTGCCAATGGAGATCGCCAGATGAAGGACCAAACCAAGAGGTTTCTTAAACAATTAGATACAACTCCTTTCTGAGCTACTTATGTTGGTTTCCCAAGCTCATCCTAAATAAACATTTCCATCATTTCAAGAATGAAAAGACAATTTACGAAGGTCGCATTCTGCTTCTAGGCTGTGACAGCAGATCCTAGCTCCTACATTCCATGAAACAAAACCATCAATTTTTTTCTCCTCGTGTTCCACAAAAGAAAACGTTTACAAAAAAACAAGGCGAATCTTGTTGCATAGCAATGTGTCCACAAAGACAGTTTCTAAAGGAAATATGAGTTGAGCTCTTAGGCTATGTTTGGACTTCACTTCATGAGTTTATGAAAGTGGAAAAGTGCCAGGAATTGACACAGATCATGAAAATATTTGACTAACATCTAGATAGTGCAGCAAACCCATCCCAGTCTGGAGCACCCACTTAAGAGAAGAGAAGAGACATGGATAATGTTCTTGATGAGGATCGAATTCACTTACTGTTGTGGCTGCTTCTTTCTCTTTGTATTTGAACTTGCATAGAACTCGAATTGCTACTTTGATTGTGCTTAAAATCAAGTCAAGAAGACATGCAAAGCATCAATGGACTTGGGTGAAGGACTTGTTACTTTGCCACATAGACACTTGGGATACTAGGATTTTGCTGCATTATGGTCCCGAATAGTTTTGGAAAGATTTCAGAAGCACTAGAGATACATGTGAATGTTTATGCTTTATAGTTTTCCAACCCTATGGGATGGAGGGTGATGAAGTAGCACCTAATTGTAGAGTTATTTCTTTACGTCGAAGGGTAGCAATATTTTTATGGAGATTGGCACATGGTGACTCTAAAAGCTGTCAACAAGATTGTGCACATAGGAATGAACATTATTGCTATGCACTGTATATATATTTACAACTCATGGCTAGTAGGTAAGCGAGCATGCAAGATCTTTGAGAAGGAAGCAGCCTTAACAGCATTCATAATGATTCTAGCCTCTTCATGCCATGAAGGCTCTAACATAGTCCTGCATCTTTATCCAAGAAGTATAGGTCCATGTCCTCTGCTACCATAAGAATTATCAAATGGAATTGCTTGTACTTGTGATAGTATGTACCATGTAGACGAGGTCTCTATATGGGAATGTGACACCATCGACTGAAGCAATGACTCTTGGAAACCCTCTGAAGGCCTCAAATGAGCTAAAACTCTGTGCATAGTTCTTGCTAGGGCTATGGGTCCCACACCACTAGAAGAATCTTAGTGTCACACTATTGTGGATGAAGAATTTAAGGTAGCGAGTTTAGGTGACGTTTCAGTCCCCATGCTGATCAAAAGCCAAAAGCCAAATGCCAAAAGTCAGCACCATTGATAGATGCCAATGCTTTCATCATGAAAATGAGAGTATTCTCTTTTCGATGTCATATCAAAGGGGGGGGGGGGGAGAGAGAGAGAGAGAGAGAGAGAGAGAGAGAGCTCTCACGACACCAAAACTACAAGCCAGCCAAAGAAAATGTGCCAAGCTTCCCACATTGTGCTGCCAGCCAAAATTGTAGAGAGGTGGTGCCGCAAACACTGATTTCAATGTGTTCTCTCCCAAACTTTCGATTGCAAATCAAATGCATTTATCCTCGAGCACAATCCACGTTGCTGCATTTGCAATTCCTGCACAAGCTTGGTGTTTAGAGCTTGGATCTTTATATCAATGCTCCTATCTACATAGTAGGGGAGTTAATCCATCCCTGAATGCAAAGTCCATGATGTGGAAGACCAGATGTTGTTGGCATCAGATGAAAAAGCTTTGCAAGGTTTTGCATTGCCTCAACAATGCATCGATTTGATTTTGAAGCGGCGATATAACATGTGGCAAAGTCACAAATTGCATAGGGGAATGTAAGGAGAAGAAAATGTACCAGAAGGAGGTGGGAGGAAACTGAGGAGCAGAGACAAATGATGCTACTGCAATGAAAGGATGGACGAATGCAAAAGGTGGAAGAAGCAAAAATGAAATGGGAAAGAGGAGGGAAACGAAGATCGAGTTGGCAACGAATGCCAAATGCAAGATGGAATGTATTCTTAGAAGAGACTCAGTTCAATTCAACTTTAAATGTTTCAGACGGTTCATGTTTCCATTTTGTTGGTTCCAAGGTGATAAAGATTGATAGGTTTCGAATTCAGAGGTTTGAATCTTGATCATAGCCTTCTCCTTGCTCAATAGGAATGTATGCCTCTTCTCCTTGATGCTCAACACACCTCTTCTCCTTGATGCACAATTTCTCACATGTAACTACTTCAAGGATTGCCCTTGTAGGACCACCTAAAGTAGAATTTGCAAGATGTCATGCTAGGATAGCTCAACACAGTGAAGACATCAAAAGAACCATGGGATATGTTTGTAGCTCTTTATGAGTCCAAGAACACTTTCAGGATTCACATACCGAGAAACCAAATCAACTAAAGTTTTCACAACAGTGAAACCGGTCATGGTTACATACTCAGAATCAGGGATTACAACAATAAAACTTGTAGCAGCAGGAGAGACCATGAATCCAACAGAAATGGTTTAAGTAATCCTGAATGGACTAGAAGAGGGGTACAAGAATTTAGTCTAGAGTATTGCCATTCAATAACACTTTGAGTACATTTTCTTGCACCATGTCTACGACTAGCAACCTCAATTTGGAGGCATCTGCTAAGCTAGAAAACTCTAATTACAGCACATGGAAATACCAAATGGAGACTATTCTTGTACTTCAAGACAAATGGGAGTTTGTCAATGGGTCTACACCTAGACCATTGGGCGATCCAACCAATAGTATCTCTACTCCACCTATTGCGGTAGCGCCAGCAATGGGATCTATAGCTACACCAACAATGACCACACATGTACCAGATCCTGCCATTGCCCGAGCACAAGTAGAATGGGATAAGAAAGACAAATATGCATATCATTGCTTCCCCACCTCTATCGTCTTAAACCTCTAGAATGTTTGATTTCAATAAAATTGATGAATCTCTAAGCTAAGCGACGTTGATGGTGGAGGTAGAAGCTAGAGAAATTGAGGCAACAAACTACTATCACTACCTCCATCCCTCTCAGATAGACAAATTAAACAAATTGCACTTTTTCAGACTCATTTGGGACTTTGTATTGTTTAGTTATAGGGCAAAATGAGCAAAATGATGACTGGCAGCACCCAAGATGAACCATGTCCACATGCCTCTGATGAGTTACCGCTAATACTATTGGAGGGTGAGAAAGAACTTTTAAAATGCAGCATTAAAAAATATTGTTTGCAGATGATCAAGCAGATTAGACTCTACCGAGTGCGAACTCTATTACTAGAAACAAAAGAACGAGAGGAAAGGAAAAGGAAAGGCTATTGGAAACAAGACTTTCGACGATGGCTTTTTGGATAAAAAATTGATCATTGTGTTAAGGTGCAGTAGCTTAGAGGGGAAGACACAAGATCTATACACATTTTCATGGAATCGACTCATCCATAATATAAAAGCAATAGCTTGCATTGCGAGAATGAGTGGATGAAACACACACAATACAAACATGATGAAAGAATCATATTGTGATCATAGTAGGCTAGTGATAATCAATTTGCAAATGTGAACTGCCAGAAAAGAGGGAAGGAAGTGAATTAGAGACTAATCAACTTATTTGGAAAATGAAGATGTTCTTACTTGGATTTGTAGAGGTGATCATAGAAGTTCCTTTGAAATCAAAGGCACCATTGTTATATCTGCTCCTTTGAAAGTAGCTGTAATAAGCATAGGATGCATGATTGATGAATGTGTTGGGTGAATAGCAAGGCTAACCTTGCATTGGTCCACAATTTGCATTTCCTAAACTCTGCAAGCATAATATAAGCATGTCATGAGACTATCGCTATTGGCCCTAGGCAAAGCAATGCACCCACTGTGCTGTTGAATGTTTGAGAAGCCTCAGTAAGTGATCCTGCAAGATCTATGTAGTAGGGACTATGTGTTCTAGATGGATGGATACTACATAGTAAAAATTATGATTGCTATTGCTTTGATATCTTCACACTGCCCATTGAGACAACATCTTAGACTCAAATTACTAAGTTTTTATCTTGAAATTGACACATTTTTTTGCAGCTATTTATGCTCCTTACTAGACAACAAACTCTCAATTGCATTTAAATTAATTTAATTGCAATTCTGATATTCCAGACAAGAACAAAACATTGTATAAGCTTCTTTTTAAATCTATCTCCATAGGAATATAGATATTATGAGCAATCTTTGTCTCTTACAATTGGTAACATACAAATAGAAAGTTGAAGGGATTTAAACCAATGGTATTTCTTATGCAAATGTCTAAAGTTTACATCAAAAGCAATGCATGTAGCGAATACCCTTTTCTAAATTGATATAGTTCAAAGAATTATATTATCAACTTAAAATATTTAAAATCAATAGTATTTGATATATCAATATATTTTACATAGCAACAACACATGTATCATGTATCATGTTTTGCTGTAGCAACATGCGGGTAGCGTACTAGTGTGGGTTCAAACCTTGATTTTCTGTGTTTAGAAAATGATGCTCCTCACCATGTGAATGCTACTTCTGTTCCAATTTTCTACAGATATCACATTCACAATTGAACTCAAGAGCATACAAATTTTAAAATGCAACAATATGGTAGTCAAGTTCTTTGAATGCATGGAGATGTTGAGAACAAGATTCATGTTGAGAATTAAGTCGGCTACTCCCTCCTATAGGGGGGGCATATGTAGCAAGTAAGACAAAAGAAAAGGGCACTCTAGCTTATCAAAGGAGAAAAGGGCTAAAATTGCTTAGTTTCGGTGCATTTCCAATCAAAGCCCTCCATCTAGGCAGAGCAGCCCTCATTCTTGGTAGAGCAACTCACCATCTTCAAATACCTTCCCTACACACATTAGCATACTAGCACTTCAACGTTCTCTTTAGCCAGCTGTAAAAAAGCTTACATCCACACTAAATCATTTCTTTCTAGCTGGCTTTCCACTATCATATCTTCTCATACTTCGAGCATCCCAATTTTGTAGCCACACTGCCTCAATTCAACACATCACAATGGATGCTTGGTTTCTTTGACCAAACTCGGCAAGAACTTTGTGAGGAATGTCCATAGTTTTCTTCACCTCATGCATTATCTTTGGTTGTTGTTGAAATTGATGAGGTATCGCACATGTTGCGAAAAGGAAAGAGAGAGATAAGTATGTAAAGAGGAGTGAAAAGAACGTAGGACAGGGGGGCTGTTGGTGGGGGACTATGATGTGTGACTTTTGTGTAATTGGGAATAATATGGAGAGAGTATTAGCTGGTAGAGCCAAGTTTGTTCTTCATTTTTCTTCAGTCCACCACTGCCTTAGAAAGTAATTGGCAAGGTGTTCTTTTCCAAGGGATACCAGCCACTCATAGACCTTATTGTCTATTTCTCTTCCCATATCCCTTTTACTTTTGAAGGCTAGATTTGCGGCAGCTGGTAAACTCTACAACATGTGGGAGACTTGCTCAATCACTTTTGTTGTTGAGGAAGCATTATGTGTAAGGGCCCCAACCATAAAGTCCATTGAGTCTGTTAAACCATCTAAATTTCTCTTTGCTCTCTTCTCATCGAGTCTTAATATCTCACCAACCTACTCCTCAAAACAAGTGGAGCCTCTAGCTCCCTCAGCACCACTCTAGAATCTAGTCTGTGATATAGCCTTTGAGTGATGATGCATGTACTCATGGATCTCCACAAGAATCTCATCATCGTCAAACCCAATGGCATATAATGCCTCCACCTTAATCTTTTCTTCATATCCACTTTGGTATAGTTTTCTCTTTCTCTTTACTTCATTGTTATACCTCATATGCTGTAGGATCCACTTGTGTTTGTTGCTGTTTATCTTCTTTTGGGATGACCCTTGGCTGCCATCTTCATTGCAATTTGAAGCCATAAGTTCTTATCATGTGCACATCTACTCGAACTTAGGCTACATCGGAGTGTGAAAAACTCTTTTAGCTCATCATATGTATATCTCTTACCTTTCACACCCTCCACCTCCTCACCCATTAGAGACTCAATAGGGGACTCATGCACTTCCTTGGCTACCTTTTTGTTGTTTGTTCTCTTTCTCCTCTTTGAGGTAACCTACTCAAGTATCGATGACTCTACATAATGTACCTTTATGTGTATTGGGGGCTCACTTGAGCATAGGGATGGAGGCACATGTGAGGATAAAGATGAATGCTCATATGTGGGGGGACAAGATCTTTCAAGATAGGCACTACTCGTCCCATTAAAGTAACTACAATATTAGAATGCTCTTTTGAGGCTGTCTCATAAAAGCTTGGAACTTGGGATTGTACTATAAGGAAGAGTCGCATCAGTACTCAAGCATCATCTTCCATCTTAGCTCACTTTTGTCAGCCCAAAAAATAGCTCCACACACAAAAGCTTAGAAAAGATAACAAGTGCAAGATTTGATAACCTAGTTTAAAAAGAAATAATCTTGTCAACCAACTTTGTAGAACCCTCCTGAAAAAGTTCAATACTGCCTACTTCCCTTTGTCTTGGCAGTAGTTGGTATTGCTATCGCTATAGGTCTCCTTCCCAAGAAAATTGATTTGTACTTATTTTCTGTTTTCACTACAGTCCACTCATGAAGCACCATGCAATCCAAGACTTGACACCGAGAAAAGAATTCCTATAGTTATGATGAATGAGGAAGAGTACAATGATAGCCTGTCATTTCTGCAAGGCCATTCCAAAATCAAAATGACATTAATAGAGATATATATCTAAAAGCACAATTATCTTTCATTACCTATGGAGCTTTCAAGAATATAGCTTAAACCCATCTGGACTTGGACCAAGATGGCCAGAACAAATAGTGAAGAAGCAATTGGCCAAGACATATTGATCCAAAACCAACCTCAAAAGTAGTACAGGATGTTTGGAAACTTTTTGAAACCTTTTGACCTTGTTAACATTTCCAAGAACTATCTGGCTTATAATCTCTATCTCCAAAACTATGGGTAGCATGCCATTGTAGAACACCAATCTCCATCAACCAAAACTTTTTGTGGATAGCATAGGTATGAAACAAGAGCACTACATGCTGATAGTAGCATGCTGATAGTAGCTAAGATTAAAAAGCCATGTGTGGACATTCAACAAAATAACAACTTGAATCCCATCTGCTACAATAGACTGGTTGCCATAAATTTCCCATATGAGGTGACTAAGACCACTATACAATAAAAATCACTAAAGCATGATAAGGTAGGTATGTCTAGGGTGGTAGCAAGCTAAGGGTGTCCACTTTTTGACCACTTTTTTATGGTTTGGGAGGGGGAAAAACATCCTTTTTTGCACACAAATTGGAAAATCTGATCTAGTTCCCTAAGTATTTAGTTCTCGAAGACTTAAGACAAAACACCACACATGCCTTTGTGCACATAATGGTGTGATCTGATTGAAAATTGGAGCTACTCATAAAAACTTTATTTGCGGCCGAGACTTCAGGGTCATAGCGCCTGTCACACTTTTTCACAAACAGACACTATGACACTGAATTCATAATTTCTCCCCTGTTATTCATCAAATGAAGGTGAAACTTGATACAAAGTGTGTTCACATTTGGTAGAACTTAACTTAACTTGATTTTTTGGAATTTTTTGGAAGGGTTATATAAATAATAATAATTTTTTGTATATTTATGGACAAAAAAAGGCACATTTTTTTGTACCACAACATTTTTTTAGTATTATGATTAATTGAACAAATCCAATTCAATAGAGGGTTAGTGGACACACAAGGTTATGTGCTACAATTGAAAGATCACAAATTTAACAGTTGGATTTTGAGAGATCTGAGATTAATTTTTACTTTCACTTGTTAGAGGAGTGGTAAAGGAAAAGTGAAATAAATATGATAATTTGTGCACATAACCAATTATGTCAAAATTCACATATGTTAACCTCCTCCATGTGATGAATCCAAGGAAAATTTTTTGGTTAAAATTAACATAGGGAAGGGTCAATTTTGGCCTCCCCATGTTAAAATACACCCTTTTAGGGAAAAGGGGCCAGCTAAGCCAAATACCAAGCCCAATTAGGCTTGAAAAGGTAGGCTTGGTAGTGGCCGCCATTTGGGGGGTGGCATGGTGCACATGTGGAAGGCTGACTCGTTAAATAGATCATCTAAATTACATCATCATCCCACCATGTAAGCAAGTTTGACTATGGTCACCCATGCCACTCTCTTGCCACCTCACACATCATCAATGTCCATGTCATCAGCTCACCCACCCTCTTCCAATCATCACATGAGCTGCCACATTACAATGCTTTACCACCTCACATTCTACATTTCTACCACCTCAACCATGTGTGCCACATCATAGGCATGGTTGGAGCCTCGTCATCAATCAGCCGCCACCTCAATCTTCCACCTCATCTTTGCCAACTCATCATTGCCACCTCGTGCTTCCATATCATAAATCCATGTCACATGCTTGGCCACCTCAGCTTGCCACCTAATGCATGATGACCTTAGAGGCATGACACATGATGTGCCACCTCAGTAGTAAGCATGGAGCCACATCACCCATCAACCATGCTCATGCATGCATGAGCATGCATGCCCATGCCAATCTTCAAATCGCATGGTTATGCCAATATTCGTGGAATTTCCCATGCCAAAAAATATGCGTGGAATCTCCCCCGCCAAAAATTATGCATGGAATTTGATTCAATAATTAGCATAGGTGAATTGTATTGCTACATAACTATACCAATGCACCATTTTTAAAGCATAGGTTAACGTATAATATTTGCAACATAATCAAGATGTTAGTACATAGCATTAGGTTAATATGGAAATAAAATTAAGTGAAAGCATAATATTTGCATAACATAATCAAAATGTTAGGACATACCATTAGGTTAATTTGGAAATAAATCAAAATTAAACATAATAATATACCATTATATTATGCAAACATGAAATCCAATAGGATTGAATTCCTTTAAAATTAGTGTTAAAAAATAAAATTCTATCAAATTAGAAGAGCCACTTATTTTGGCAAATCACCACAACCACTAGATTTAGCCAAACTAAATCCAATCAAATCCAATCAAGATTCAGATTAGAAGAGCCACCAAATCACCACAACCACTAGATTTAGCCAAACTACATCCAATGAAAGCAATCAAATCCAATGAAGATCTAGGGGAGGATTGTCCAACCTCTCTATAAGAGACTACTTTTTTAGAACTCATTTCATGCATACTTGTTTGGAGCCTCTCCATTCTTGCCTTCCCATCACTTGTCACTTTCTCCTACCTTCATTGAGATGGGTTCTCAAAGCTGTAGTTCCGATAGACGTGATAGAAGCAGGAAGCCCCCCACTCATACTCTCATGGACGAGGAGAGGAAGAGGAAGGCACATGAGCGAAAGAGAGCCTCGAGAGCAAGAGCAAGAGCTTGTACTGTTGATGATGCACCCTTACCCCCACCACCATCTCCCACCTCCACCTCCATCCCCAACTCTCTCCCTCCTCCTCCCCCTCCAGTCCCCCCCCCCACCACCTCCATCTCATCACCCCCTCCCCTTCCCCCCCTCCCATGCATACTCTCTCCCCTCCCCCTCCCCCCCATTCCCTTTCCACCTCCTTACACCCTTTCACCTCTTCTCCCTCCACCCTTCCTCACCCCCCCTCCCCATCCACTTCCCTCCTTCACTCCACCGGATCTCCATTTGCCTTACATCCCTCCCCCCCCCTTCTTGTTCCCCCCTCCATTATTCCCTCTAGCTCTTCCCCCTCCAATCTCTCTCCCCCCCTCCCCCCCCCACCTCCCCCCTCTAGCTCTACTCCCTCCACTCTACCTCCCACCCCTCCCCCCCCCTCACCTCCCCCTTGTGATGGATCACGACATGACTTGCCTAGGACTACCATTCGTCGTCATGCTAGTAGGATAGTGTAGTCATTCTTTAGTGACATTACACCATCTTCACAATCAGCTCTACTATCTTGCTTAATAGATCACCCTGCCTTACTGGAGTGTAGGAGGCTTGTTGGTCTTGTTGTATCTAGAGATAGGTCAGAGTATGTACCGAGGTCTTTTCTAGTGTTCATCTCAAGTGTAGTGTTCATCTCAAGTGTAGGAACACTGCAGATGCCTTGGTAGCATGTCGTGCCATTGTGGCTACCATTATTAGACCGAAGATGGCTGGCCATGTACGCACCACATTCTGTCTCCTTGACATTGCACCGTGCATATTGCGATGAGCAGGTATGATTAGGAGGCAGAGTCTAGAGGACCATGGTGTTGATCTTATTGGGCTTCGAGTGGCCGTGCACCCCGTAGCGATCGACTATTGGATGATCGCACTAGGTCCATCATACAGCAGTTTTGGGAGGAGCATTGCAGGGCATCTCTAACGTTCAAGAAGGTAGTGTGAAAGAGGGTGTCACATGGTGTGTATGTTGAGCATGGTGCATGTTTTTTGGAGTGTACCTAGACTGAGTTGTACACTCAGTTTGTAGAGGTACACACAGAGGTCAAGATTGGGGGCAGAGGTCATTTGATTGATGCAGGCCATGGTTTGTGTGGTGCTCTAGAGTGCATGACACGTGTTGTTGTCACTATCATGTTGATTTTGGATTGATGTATGATGTATTTCATTCCCTTGATGGTCACACGGGAGTGGTTCCTACTAGCCCTCATGACTTCATTCACTCCATATTGTGTGCACGAGATGGCGATACTTTGTACCACTCCCTTGATTGTGAAGAGGGGAGGTGTACAGTGTGGTCACTTTGCTAGAGTGCCACGAGTTCCGTTAGATGTCAGTGATGTGGAGATTGTACGTTGGCAACAATACGAGTACATCACGTTGACATTAGATGGTGGTGCACAGTCAAAAAAGGTTGCAACTTGTGGAGTAGCAGACTCCATGTGTTGCTTTCATTGATGCTTTTTGAGGGAAGTTGTACCACTACATACAACACTTCCACACTGTGAAGTGGGAGGATCGACAGTTCTGTGCTTGCTTGAGCACATTTCCCATAGGGGTGGCTATCTTGGTGGTGGACTTTGTAGAGAACACCTTTGCACCATAGCATGAGATCCAATCAGAGTATTATTTTTCTGAACAGGTGACATGTGAACGAGTATTGTTCTTACTTGTGTTTTCTTGTGCATTTCATTTATTTCTTTCCATCATCCTCATTGTTTTTTATGTGCCATCTTGTAGGTTGCTATATTTGTGCATATTAGCTATTGTCATGCAGAGGCTCAGGTGGATGGCATTGATAGCACCATGGAATCGCGCATCATTGTGCAGGAGTATTACTTCTACATTAGTGATGATCACTCGCACAATGCCCATTTTATGCAGCATTGTCTCAGTCTCTATGATAGTTTCTTGAGGGATTGGGGTGTGACATGGCAACGGCACTGGGTTTGGTCTGACGGTTGTGGTGGTCAGTTCAAGTCTGCCAGGAAGTTTTATTGGTTCTACATATGGCACCGTGAGACATGCATTCCGATGATGTGGAGCTACTTTGAGACAGGGCATGGGTAAAGGAGAGCATGATGGGGCAGGTGCTTGTGTCAAGCATTCTTTGCAGCAGTGATAGCAGTTACATCATAATGACACTTGCTTTGTGGATGCACGTGATGTGGTGCAGTGGTGTACCCCCAACACTTAGGCACTAGTGCATTGTCCTTGTATCAGTCACGTGATGATAGGGTGGTCATATGGTTTTTCTAGTGTGTGGACGTAGGGAGCATTGATCGGTCTAGGCCTTTTGACTGTTGTACCGTGCCTGGCACTCTTGATTTACATTCTATCATGAGCATAGGTGACTCAAACCCCACGATCTTTTCTTGACGCTTTGCATGCTTTTGCTTGGCATGCATCGATGATGATTGGGGAGGTTGTTCCATGGTGCCATGGGCCGATCCATGGACGCGGTGCGTACTTTCCCCCATCCAGCCCTAGGAGGTTGTACATGACGATCAGGATGACGATCAGGATGTAGGGTTCAAAGTTCTTGTAGAGATTATGACCAGTTGACAAATCTCTTATGTATTGATGACATCTTCGTGGTCATTACTCTAGAGGGAAATCCTGAGCACGTGGATTACTATCTTTTGAGATGCTCTATGGTGAAGAGCGTTCTCAACCAGGATGCAGTGGATGGGCATGGGATCCATTTCGATGCTCACAGCATGATCATAGTTGGGTACTACTTTGGGCAGGTACATAGGCATGGACACTTCTTTAAGTATCAGGAGTACATGGCAGATCGTGAGGCGTACATGTATTCCCATCTTGTTGTTGTGATCAGGGTTCAGCTAACTTGTGTTCGCAGCCACAAGATGGCATCCACTCCTCGATGGTGCCTTGCTCTTGAGGATCATGAGAGCATACTTGTGACTATTGGCATGAGAGCAGATCCTGAGTAGTTTAGGGTATATCATTGTATTGGGGGCTGCTAGTTTATTATTACCATTGTGAGCACACCATTGTATTTTGCATGGACTTTTTTTATGCATTTCACTGTACACAACATGATTAGTTTTATACAATGTCATGCACATCTTGTATTTGACTCTATTTTATTCATGATCCGCATTGCCTCCTTCATTCCATTCCTTGTTTTATCATCTACAAGTGTTTATTATTAGTTATGTTCCAATGGCATATCATGTTTTGGTGATTTAAGTTGTTCTTGTACACGTATCGTGCAATAAAGAAATACTAAATTGTGTAAAGGATTTGCATGTCCATGTCTTCGATCAGGCTAAAAATTTGCAGAGGTCCTAAACCCAATAGGTTCCATGCTCTGGCAAAGTTTGAGTCCCATCTGACACCTTATGTGGGCATGGCGAGGTCACAGGGCCCATTTTCACCCTATGCACCTCGTCGCATCTGTGAAGGAGCAAAATATGGAATGGGTCATTAGGATTTGCATGTCCATGTGTCCGATCAGGCTCAAAATTTGCACAAGTCCTAAACCCAATGGTTTCCATGATCTTGCAAAGTTTGAATCCCATCCGACACTAGATGTGGTCATGGCGAGGTCAAAGGGCCCATTTTCACCCTATGCACCTTGTTGCATCTGTGAAGGAGTAAAATATGGAATGGGTCATTAGGATTTGCATGTCCATGTGTTTGATCGAGCTCAAAATTCGCACAAGTCCTAAAACTTATGGTTTCCATGCTCTTGCAAAGTTTGAGTTCCATCCGACACTGGATGTGGGCACGACGAGGTCAAAGGACCCATTTTCACTCTATGCACCTTGTTGCATCAATGAAGGAGCAAAATAAGGAATGGGTCATTGGGATTTGCATGTCCATGTGTCTGATCGGGGCTCAAAATTTGCATAGGTCCTAAACCCTATAGTTTCCATGCTCTTGCAAAGTTTGAGTCCCATCCAACACTAGATGTGGGCACGGCAAGGTCAGAGGGCCCATTTTCACTCTATGCACCTCATTGTATCAGTGAAGGAGCAAAATAAGGAATGGATCATTAAGATTTGCATGTCCATGTGTCCGATCGGGCTCAAAATTTGCATAGGTCTGAAACCCAATGGTTTCCATGCTCTTGCAAAGTTTGGGTCCCATCCGACACCGGATGTGGGCATAGTGAGGTCGAAGGGCCCATTTTCACTCTATGCACCTTGTTGCATCAGTGAAGGAGCAAAATAAGGAATGGGTCATTAGAATTTGCATGTCCATGTGTTCGATCGGGCTCAAAATTTGCACAGTCCTAAACCCTATAATTTCCATGCTCTTGCAAAGTTTGAGTCCCATCCGACACTGGGATGTGGGCACAGCAAGGTCAGAGGACCCATTTTCATCCTATGCACCTCGTTGCATTAGTGAAGGAGCAAAATAATGAATGAGTCATTAGGATTTGCATGTCCATGTGTCCAATCGGGCTCAAAATTTGCACAGGTCCTAGACCCAATGGTTTCCATGCTCTTGCAAAGTTTGAGTCCGATTAATAATTTATTTGTGTTTAATAATATTAAAAGTATAGCTGGAATGGTAGAATTTCATTAAAAGTATAGCTGGAATAGTTGAACTCTCATTTGAAGAGTTGTTATGGGTTTTTCTTTTTGTTGTTTGGAGGACACTTAAGTGGTTTGTGCATTGCTTTGCCAATTTTGTGCACTAAGACAGGTGAAGAGGAGATAGATGAAAGTGAGCATGGAGCCTGGTCTCCCAATGACATGTCACATGAGGCTAGAGTGTGGACCATTAACAGTATAGAGTCCCTATGACTAATAATTTGATATTATTAGTGTGGACCATTAATAGTATAGAGTCTTGAACTTAGATATTTTGGTCCCTCCTAAACATAGAGTCTCCTCTTTGCTACTTCAAACTCTCATCAAAGTAGTTTTGAGAATATTCTAGGACAACTTCCAGCATAGTGATCAAGCTTCAACTTGTTCTAACTATAAACAAAAGCACAACTTCACTTTTTATCATAAAATTCAAACTCAAGTTGATACGGTGTTTATTAATAGTTGTCTCACAAGATAAACATATCAAGCTATTGGAACAGTTTGTGTATCAAAATCCAAACATCCAATTTGTTGTCCAAAACTTAATTTTAAAGAGCATTGTAGTCATGGTGGTCCTTGTGCCATAAGTGCTGATGGTATAGATATAATTGAGAGCAAACTTATATATATATATTACCTTTGTTTCAAATTCAAATATTTAACTTCGTAAAGCATGTATACATGTTGTGGTACACCTAGTTAAAACAATATTCTTCTCTACCTATGGTGCTTGATGGGTGTTAAATCCCCTTTAGCATATATACACCCTTAAACTACTTGCATTGAGTGCTTTGATGGTTCGTATTTTTTCTATTCCTTCTATTGTACAATGCAAATTCACGGTACATAATGCATTCAAGGCCTAGCCCCAAATCCCACTTCTTTTCTAAGGCCACACTAGGGTGTATCCTATGGCGACTCTCGTCACGTGAGATGTGCCTCAACTAATACAAATAGTGCTCAGCTCAATGGTATGCAATGCGTACTGAGACCCTCTGCACCTATAGCTCACCTCTAGCTATCATACTCGAGTCTCCATCTGCCAAACAAACACACAACATGAGGTGAGAAAGGGGCATGGCACATGAGTAACTCATGTAGCACCAAAATATAGTAAAAGACAATGAATGACTAACCTCATTGGTAGAATCTACCAACTATGCCTCCAAATCAGCAATACATGCGTCACGCTCATCTGTGGGAGGTGGACTCTATAGTGTGCACATGCGAAAATCATTCTAACATGACTTTGCAACATAAAAAAACATGGCAAATTTTCTAGATCAAAAACAATGATCTCTACCTATACAGATTCAACAAGATGCGGAGACCATGTCGTGCAAGGATGTGGCTACAGAATGAACGTTTGAATGTAGTCATCCTCTGATAGATTGTAATGCTAGTGTAGGGCCCATACAAACCTCTGGTGCCTCACACTAATGTCGCATACCTATTGTCTACTACTGGTGTCCCATCTTGCCACATCCAGCAGCTCCTGATCCAGGATGCACACTGAGATAGTCCACCCTATGCCCAAGGATGAACGCAGCATATAGCTACATCACAAATGAGCGAGGGATCTGGCGGTTATGAGGCAACTGACCACCATTGGTAGTGATATACCTCAGATAGATATGCACTACCAAAAAGATCTACCAGATTATTATTGGGCTGAAGCAGTTGCTACAGCAGTCTATATAATGAACAGGACTCCCACTGCAGCAATACATGGCATGATGCCAGAGGAGATGTATACTGGTAGGAAACCAGATATTTCTCATTTGAAGATTTTTGGTTGCATTGCCTATGTCCATGTGCCAGATGAGTTGAGGTCCAAGTTGGATCCAAAAGCTGAGAAGTGCATCTTTATTGGTTATTCTCTGCAGCAGAAAGGGTATAGATGCTATAACCCTTCTACACGTAAGTTCACAGTGAGCAGAGATGTTGTTTTTGATGAGATGAGCAGCTGGTATAAACCAGTAAATGTGATGATTGATGTAGATGCACAAAATGGTAATGCTGGACAGAATGCATAGCAGCAATCACAAATGTTGTTTTTGATGAGATGAGCAGCAGTGAGCAGAGATGTTGTTTTTTATTAGATGAGCAGCTGGTATAAACCAGTAAATGTGATGATTGATGTAGATGCACAAAATGGTAATGCTGGACAGAATGCATAGCAGCAATCACAAAATATCAGTGGACCTGGAGTGTCCTCTACCAGTGGTTCACATACTTCGCCATGGACAGGCAGATTGAGATCTGGAGAATCCCCTCAAAGCAATGCAGAGAGTGGTACGCAGGTATCACGAAAAGGAAAAGAGAAGGTAGATCAGCCCATGTTTGATGTGAATGCAGGTCACTCTTGTGTGGATGGTGAATCCAATGGCTCAGAACAGAGCATTGATGATGAGTTGGGTATTCCTTCTGTTGTTACACCTGGAGTAAGGAAGACCAGGGATGTTTTGAGAGCACCTAGAAGTGAGCCTATTTTGTGCAGGTCTACCAGGGTTAGGTATCCTGTGGATAGGCTGAAATATGATGGATTTACAGCCATTCACTATGCCTATATGGTCAAAGTGATACAGGAACCAGAACCCACTTCTTTTGAGCAAGCCATGGGAAATGAAAAATGGGAGAAAGCCATGGATGAAGAAATGGATGCCTTGGATGCTAATGCTACATGGGAATTGGTGCCTTTGCCTAAAGGCAAGAATGCAATTGGTTGTAAGTGGGTTTATAAGATCAAGCACAATGCAGATGGTTCTATGAATAGATACAAGGCAAGATTAGTTGTCAAGGGGTATGCACAGACATATGGCATTGATTATGAAGAAACTTTTAGCCCGGTTGCAAGGATGGCAACCGTAAGAGCAGCCATTGCTATGGCTATCAAAGGGATGGTCTTTACATCAGATGGATGTAAAGAATGCCTTCTTGCATGGTGATTTGCAAGAAGAGGTCTTTATGGAGCAGCCAGCAGGTTATGTTCATGCTATTCATCCTGAGTTTGTTTGCAGGTTGAAGAAAGCCTTGTATGGCTTGAAGCAAGCACCTAGAGCATGGTCTGACAAGATAGGACAGTATCTTGTCACTATTGGCTTTCAGATTTCCAAGGCAGATTTCTCACTCTATGTGAGAAAAACAGAGAAAGGGATTATGCTGCTGGTCATTTATGTTGATGATTTGATCATCACAGGTGATAGTGATGAAGATATCCTTCATGTGAAAATGCTATTGAGACAGAAGTTTGAGATGAAGGATTTGGGAGAGCTGCATTATTTCTTGGGCATTGAGGTGATTAGATCACCAAGTGGGATACAGCTCTTGCAGAGGCAGTATGGACTGGACATGCTGTCCAAATATGGGATGACAGGCTGTAAGCCTATTTCAGTTCCTTTGGAGCAGAATGTGAAGCTGAGCACAGATGCAGGTGAGCTTCTGGAAGACCCTACTATGTACAGACGCATAGTAGGAAGTTTGATTTACATGAATATTACCAGGCCAGATTTGAGCTATGCTATTGGGTTGGTAAGTCAGTTTATGCAGGCTCCAAGGAAACTGCATTTGGATGTGGCTAGACGCATACTCAGGTATGTGAAGTCCACATTGCAGTATGGACTATTTTATGAGGCTGGGGTTCAGATACAGTTGCATGGATACACTGATGCTGATTGGGCTGGTAGTATTTCTGATAGGCAATCTACCAGTGGATATGTGTTCTCTTTTGGGAGTGCTGCAGTCACTTGGAGCAGCAAGAAACAGCCTACAGTTGCCTTGTCGAGCACAGAGGCTGAGTACAGAGGTGCAGCAATGGCTGCATGTGAGGTAGCTTGGTTGCATAAGCTACTCTATGATATGCATCAGTGGGCCAGTTGTCATTTATTGTGACAACATGAGCAGCATACACTTAGCAAAGAACCCAGTCTTTCATGCCAGAACAAAGCACATTGAGGTGCATTATCACTATGTGCGGGAGAAGGTTTTACTAGGTCTTATTGATCTAGTTTATGTCAGCACAGAGGATCAGGTAGCTGACATATTCACAAAAGCATTGGGCGCAGAGAAGCTGCGCAAGTTCAGAGACCTACTTGGTGTGCAGGAATTGGGATTGAGCTCAAGGGGGAGTGTTGAGATATCGAGCTCCACTCGCGATATGCCAGGGTGACTGTTGTGCATTTATGTCACCGACTTGTTAGCTGGAGATGCGGTTGGAGATGCGGTTGGTACACCGCCCATGAATAATAGCTGGATGACAGCTATCCTTATCTACACTAGTTCGTGGCTCAGTTAGTATGCCACCTTAGTTAGTTGAGTTTGGTTTTGAGACCCACATATAGGGTTCTTCTATTTCTTTGTACTAGAGTTCTTTTTTGGCTTTCACAACTAAGAAGAGGAAAACTATTTTCAGCCTCCACCTTTGTGTGTATTCCCCCATTGTGATTGTGAGAAAACCTCAAGTGAGACTCCTTCCCTCTCTCCCACTATCTTCACAGTATCTGGAGGGAAGGAAGCTATCAAACTTGTGGTGCCATGCTACGGAGCTACGATAGAAACACCAGCAGTAGTTGTGATATAGAGTGCAAACAACTAAGGGTTCTGAGGGTATACCTAACCGGTTGCCAGTGAGACAAAGGTTTTTGTATGACTGTTGTGAGCCAATGCAAGTCCCAAAGGAATGCTAGAGTGAAAAACCTATGTTGGTTAATGGCAATTAGCACAAAGCTTAGATCTCTAGCAGTCATTTTTGTTTCATCAAATAGTCACATGGGTGGGCTTTGCCAACTTCACCACAGCATGAGAGCGGAGTGAGTTGGTCATCTGTAATGTAAACCTCTCTATTTCTCTCTTTATTCCCTCCGCCTTCCCCATAGCCCATCTACAATGTATATCTCTGAGAATGCAGCATGGGAGCGAAGCAAGCTGCTCATATCCTACCAAGTAGAACCATGCAGCTCCAGAGGCTACAACACAGTGAACTACTACAATCCAATAAAGCAAAATGCTATGTTCCAACAGTGAATCATAAGACTCAAACCTGGTTAGAATGCTTCTTCCATTTCACTGTCCTTGTGAGCTCTTCGATTCATGTGCAAGGGTGTACCTCAAGCTCTGTGGAGACTTTGGGGCTTCCTATCTCCCTCCCTGTCCTCGGTTGTGAGTGTGAGTATGACTATGTGAGCTAGTCTTCATGGCTCAAAAAGCATGTTTGGCCTCCATGCTCTATCCAGCTCTGTGCAAACTCTTAGATCTTTATGCCCCCCTTGAACTCTATGTTTGGTCTCCCCAAACCAATGAACTCTATCCCATCAAACCACCTCAGTCTGCGAGAGAGGGCTCCTTAATGGGGTTAGGGAGGCTTAGACATTTTGAGAGAAGGGCTCCTCATAATGGTACAAGAATCCTGCAAGTGCACTTCTCCCTTTTCTTGAGGTAAGTTCAACTCATAAATTTCATTTAATATCCACAATGGAATCCCACTTCTCCACTTTCTCCCACTTTTCTTACACTTACCGCTCCTAATTATGCTTGCCATGTTTTCCACATAATGGGGTCTAATAACTTTTTTCAACTTTTTCCATGAAAATGAACCATGGAGTCCATGCATAAAAAGTGGAGATAGTCTTCCAAAGGTGGGGAGCATAAACATGTATCCATACCCCTCATGTATTTTTCATTTCTTCTAGTTTAATGGTTAGGGGTGTAGACAAGGTGTTCCTTGCTAAAGAGAGTGTTAAAACTTCATATATCCCAAAAAAGTTTCTATCAATTCCCTAGAGTCCTCTTTCCTTTGGTCCTCCTCTTGGGGCTAAGGGGCATCACTCATCGATTAGGTGCTCCCATTTTTCCAATAACTAGCCACGCATGATGTTCCTTCCAACCATCATTTCCATGGTGGAAAATGCTTTTCTCAATTAAAACTAGATTTTTAAACACTTCTTTCCATTTTTGTTAGATAGTAGGTCATCACACTAGGTGATGCCATACTGTCTCACCTAGTGTGATGTACCATATTGGGGCAAAGGTGGGTACCTGGGTACACACACACACACACACATGGTGTACCATACTCAGGCAAAGTTGGGTACACACACACACACACACACACCTCCCCTCAGGGACCCTTGTAGTCTGGAGATGCACCTTTAAATGGACATCCACTTAGACTTCCCTTGGGGTCCCTTGGCACCTGATCATCACTCTGATGACCCTTGGTATTATTTGGAAGAGATGTAATCATGGATTATTTTTCTAATCTTGTGACATTGGAAGCCATTTTATTTGCAAATGTCAACAAGGACAGATAAATGAAAAAAAGCTTCAAAACTATTCAAACAATAATAGAGGATGGGTAGGACAAAGGTTAGATAGACTTTGCAGCTCGAGGGGTTCACTATGTATAAACCCTCTATATCACATGCATTGAAGGCCTATTTTTAAATCCCTTACCTGTAACTTTTTTCTTAATAAAATGTACCCTTTTCCTATACAAATCTGTAATTTTTTTCCAAATTTAATTTAAATACTCCCTTATGTAAATTAATTTTTGTAAAATTTTGGAATTAGATTTAAACCTTTTGTTGAACTCACTTGATAGGATTACATATGATAAGTGACACCCCGAGCTTTGCAGGAGGAGAGAGGTCACTTATTACTATGACAACTGATGAGGGAAATATTGGGAAATTTGAAAAGTTTTTTCTTCCAAACAAATGTGGTAAAGAATTCTCCAAGGAAGGGGGGAAATTATTAGCATGTGTACACAAGATGTGAGGTAAATGTCCATGTGCATCCTTGACCTTTCGTATTGCTTCCATGATGGATGTTGCTACTTGGTTACTATCATGTTCATGCAAGCAATCAATCCATAGATCACAATCCGTGTACTAATACTCCACATAAGTGTGTTTTAAGTCCACATTTACCCTCCAATGCAGGCGACATGCATCGAAATGTAGGCAAAGTTGCATTCTGATCCATGCCATTAATGGTGATGCACATAGACTTCCTAATATCTGAACTAGCTTCCTCCCTCCAAGTAGCATACACCATTCTAGCATCTTGCACATGATGTAAATGGATTTCTCTCCATCTTATATATTTTTCTCGATCTTTCTCACATTTACTCTGCTCAATGGCATTATTCAATTCATCACATGTCTTGCATTTTGACATTCTTTGCTTTGATGGAGTCTTCACATTGCAAAATTTCCTTTCCCATGCCAAATTTCATAAAAAGTAGCTCTAGAAATTTTGATCTCTTCTCTGTCTTGTAATGTTCAGCTAACAGACCCTAGCACCACCTTCTTTGTCATTCCTAGAGGAAGATGACATTGGCACATGATACTTCCATCTGGCATTGTTTGTGGAAGATGAGGTTGTGGCAATGCATTATTTTCAAGGATTTGCTTTAAAGTTGTGGCTGCATTCAAGGTGCTTCTTTGTCCTTTTAACTTGCACACGTTTCCATGAACTCTATGAATCACCTTATCTTTGACCTCTACCCATATGCCTTAGTAGGTACCATGTGATAATCCACTTAAGAACTAGTATCCTCAGTTACATATGACTAGTCCATTAACCATCGGCATCGGTCGAGGTTTGAATAGCATTATCTTTAAGGCATCTTTGTTGGAGAAGTGAAAGGAAAGCATGGAGCTGAACACAAAACAAGAGAATGCTTATCAAATGAAGAAGGGTGAGGTCAATATGTAGGCACCTCTACATGAGCCACCAAGCTCCACAATAATCTCTTCAATCAGCTCCTAGAATCTCTCAATCAGCCTATGTGGCATCTACCACCACCTAACACTGCTTATGGACACCTAACTGTGCCTCTAGCACACACACATAGAACCCAAGGTGTGCCTAGGGCATACACGTTGAGATATCCCAACAAACCCCCCCTCAAGGGAATGCCTCAGGCTATGTCAAGGATACATCTAGTCACACAGTGTCTCAAGCCATCTCATGGTGGTCAAGGATAAATCTATGGCTAGGATCTCATGCTAGCAAGGGTTCCCAAGGGTGTGAAGTCAAACAAAGGGATACATAAGATCCCCCCCAATGGTTATCTCCCTTGCATGTACATGCACACAATGTCTGCAGGAGGTACCATGGAGCTAAGCACATACACATGGCCTACATCATATGGTGACCAGAGGTGTTTACAAAGAACACAATAGTTTATTCCATTCATTTTAGAGGACTATCCAAGCAGAGTACCTTGACTCAACATAAAAGAGAGATATGGAGCATATGTGGAGCTGGTTTAAAAAGCATAATCATCATAGGAGGCCTCATCTTGTGCAGGCACATCAACCGAAAGTAAATTGGTAGTTTCTAGTTTTGTAGTTGCTTCCTTTTTGGCCTTACAAAATTTTTCATGGTGATTGTTTTTGCCATAATATTTGCAAGGATTGATCTTGAAGCAATCTTTTGAGAGGTGATTGGTCTTCCCATAATGTTTGCAAGGTGGAAACTTGCCCATTTGAGTTTTTATGGCATAGGCTATGTCATTGCCTCTCTGGAGTTCCTTGTGCCTTTCTTCTTCTTGAAGGGTAGTAATAAGACCTTCAAGAGTAGGATTAGCAAGATTTTTCAATGTGGTGACAACATGATCATAATCTTTAGGCATACTTTTGAGCAATATTGCCATTGCGTCATCCATAGTGATTGGAGAGTTGATAGAAGCAAGTTGAGTCATGAGACTCCGCATGTGATTGACATGGGTAGCCAAGGGAGTGCCATTAGCCATCTTCAATTCAAAGAAAGCAATCTTAAGTGACAATTTTGAGATGTGAGAGCTAGCACCAAAAAGAATATCAAGCATTTACCAAGCTTCAGAAGGAGACTCCATATCAGAAATGTGATGAATATAGTCATCTCCTAAGCTAAGAGCAATAATGCCATAGGCTTTCTCCTCTTTAGCAGGATCTCATGCCGGGCGTGTAGGAGCTGAGGATTCTCTAGCATTAGAGGCTGTTGAAGAAGAAGTTGAAGTAGGTTTGACAAGCCCCTAGAGGTTTTCCCTCATCAATGCAAACTTAATTTTCATCTGCCATGTGTGAAAGCCTTTACCATTGAACTTATCAATATGTAAGAAGGTAGCCATGAGATGGTCTTGGGCAGTGTCTACTCTCTTACAAGGCTAGAAAAAACTAAAAAGCTTCAAAGTATAAGCATTTGGTGTAGAAAAGACTTGTAACCAAATTCCATAATAAAAATCATAGTGGAAATAATACTTCAACTTGCATGCTTCATAGAGGTGGCTAAATGAAAGTATTTTGGGCAAATCTAGGTATAGAAACCTCAAAGAAAGTTGTAGCCACAATTGTACTAATGCTATTCAACACTTTAAAATATCAAAAATGCCAAAGAAGCATCTAATGTAGCACCAAATTCATAATACTGTCAAAACTGTCCAAAACAAAGGCCTAATCTTGGAGGGCTTAGATCTCCCTCTTCAAAGCAAAGAAAAGAGGGCTTTCTAGCTCAAATGAAAGCTCACATATGGATGAATCTCTAGTGTAGAGGTCAGGTGTAATGTCGCATGGCGTTGCTGGCTGGAATGTCGTCAATGTCGACTAGTTTTTAGCTCTGTTCTCCTTGAATATACAACCATTGTCCCTCAAACTTAGATACAAGATAGTCCAAAGTATGGGAAAGCTTTCCCTAAAAGGAATTAGAAAGATGTGGAGCACAGAAGGAACATACGCGAAAGAGAGCTTCGATAGAATTCAGGGAATGGCGACTAGTAGAGATGGACACAGAGGACTCGGGCTTCCCCCACTCCTCGGCTGATAGTCGCGCTCCCGTTACTGGGTATGGGCAGGCTCTTTTGGACCTTGGACGTATACATGATCTGGTCATCTAATTCTTTAGTCCCTTGTATGTGGAAGGTCATCTATACGAAGGGTCTCCCCAACCAGAAGGACTCTAGAAGAGGTCACCTATAGGAGGAGAATTCAGCCCTCCAAGTGGTTGGGAAAAAAGGGGCAAAATGGAGACGAAGGTGGAGGTGGGGAAGAAGATGATGACATGGCATAAATGGGCTCAAGGAGGATCGTAGTGCTCTGATACCATGTTGGAGAAGTGAAAGGAAAGCATGGAGCTGAACACAAAACAAGAGAATGCTTGTCAAATGAAGAAGGGTGAGGTCCATATGTAGGCAGTTGTCCATTTTATAATGTATTTCTCATGCATCTTCACTCATGAAGTCAAATGTGGAATGGCCTTGAGAACTATTTTTCGATCTGTAATACCTTGGAAATGTCAATCTTTTAGACATTGAGTTCATTTAATCCAAAAGTACATCATTGAATCGGCTCCATTTAGTGCGAACATCATGGCCAATGTCTGAACTAATGTTTGAATTAATCCATGTCCCACAAATTGCATCTATGTCTTCCAATCCAGTGAGAACTTCAAGTTATTGCCTCGCTTATCTCAAGCTTATCCCACAAATGGCATCGATATCCTCTACTCCTGTCAGTGCTTCATGACCAGTATCACTAAATTTACCATTAAGTCTTGTTACTGCATCGCTTGTCCCACAAACAGTATCAATATCTTCTATTCAAGTAAGCACTTCATGATGAGTATCATAACATTATCATTGACCCTTGTTACTGCATCGCTTATCCCACAAATATTGTTAATATCCTCTATTCCAATAATCACTTCATGACCAGCATCATTGCTTTCTATTAGCACATTACTTTCATTTTGGGTTGCCCTTTAAATGTCGTCTTCTATTATTTTGGTAGTATATTAGACTTGTGTCATCCATCACATTGAAAGATACCTTTTTAAACACATGGGATTTCACGAATGCTACCCCCCAAATGATAGTATTATGCACCTATAACTGTGATTCACCATCCATTACACTTTCCTTCACTTGTTAACTTAATAATCTTGATCATTTAAAGTATATTGTGAGTATAGCCCATAAATGTGCCAACTCCTAATACTTCTCTTGACCAAGATAAAATATCACCCTTTTCTCCCTCAATAAAGGTTTGAAATGTAATATCATGATTATGAAGAGAGACTTTGGGATGATCTCATGTTGATCCCAAAGCATTCGTTGTGCTTGTATGTCAATAATTTGACATTCTAGTAAGTCACCAAGTGTTTCAAAATCTCCTTGCAGATACTTTAAATCCACTCCTTGGTGAATCACCATAGTGATTATTATCACACACCTTTTCTCACCACAACATTAAAAGTGACACAAGCTCATGGGATCAAGACTCCGTATTTGCCCAAAGGCAACCACTTCATTATTTCATACCACATCTAAACCCTCTTCAAGAGTGAAATCCTGCATTGGAAACAAAGATCATTTAATTTAGTAATGAAAATAAAAAATATAATTTAATTTCTTCTAAAATAATTAAAGTGTTGAAGATATAAATACTAACTCTAAACTCTAAAGACTAAAATAATATATTTAGTTAATATCTATTTATTTAAAAGTATTTAAATTAGGATTTTAATATACTATTTATTATATCTAATTAAAATGTATTAATATTTTAATTTATTATGATATATTAAGATGCAAAGTATATATTGTAATTTTTTAAAAACTTTCATATAAATTAAGATTTAAATATATTCATCTAGTATTAAATAGGGATATTTATTTTTAAATATGTTAAGGTTTCATTATATTAGCATATATTAAGATTTGAAACACCCATTATGTAGTTGTACATGTTGCTCCCATGCAGGGACAAAGAGCGAGCGAGAGAGAGAGAGATGTTAGATATGCTCACTGCCCCACCCTCCTGGTAACCACCAGTGGTCCAAGGTGCTCAAGTTGTAAGGTTCCCATATGAGGAGAAGCCATGTGTGAGCCCGAGACACTTGATGGATCCTGACTTGCATGTCAGATGAGGTCTATCAATGAGACTAACTCTAAACTCTAAAGACTAAAATAATATATTTAGTTAATATCTATTTATTTAAAAGTATTTAAATTAGGATTTTAATATACTATTTATTATATCTAATTAAAATGTATTAATATTTTAATTTATTATGATATATTAAGATGCAAAGTATATATTGTAATTTTTTAAAAACTTTCATATAAATTAAGATTTAAATATATTCATTTAGTATTAAATAGGGATATTTATTTTTAAATATGTTAAGGTTTCATTATATTAGCATATATTAAGATTTGAAACACCCATTATGTAGTTGTACATGTTGCTCCCATGCAGGGACAAAGAGCGAGCGAGAGAGAGAGAGATGTTAGATATGCTCACTGCCCCACCCTCCTGGTAACCACCAGTGGTCCAAGGTGCTCAAGTTGTAAGGTCCCCATATGAGGAGAAGCCATGTGTGAGCCCGAGACACTTGATGGATCCTGACTTGCATGTCAGATGAGGTCTATCAATGAGACTAACTCTAAACTCTAAAGACTAAAATAATATATTTAGTTAATATCTATTTATTTAAAAGTATTTAAATTAGGATTTTAATATACTATTTATTATATCTAATTAAAATGTATTAATATTTTAATTTATTATGATATATTAAGATGCAAAGTATATATTATAATTTTTTTAAAACTTTCATATAAATTAAGATTTAAATATATTCATTTAGTATTAAATAGGGATATTTATTTTTAAATATGTTAAGGTTTCATTATATTAGCATATATTAAGATTTAAAACCCATTATGTAGTTGTACATGTTGCTCCCATGCAGGGACAAAGAGCGAGCGAGAGAGAGAGAGATGTTAGATATGCTCACTGCCCCACCCTCCTGGTAACCACCAGTGGTCCAAGATGCTCAAGTTGTAAGGTCCCCATATGAGGAGAAGCCATGTGTGAGCCCGAGACACTTGATGGATCCTGACTTGCATGTCAGATGAGGTCTATCAATGAGACCATTGATGGTAGAAAGGTGATTGTGTGGGAGCCCCTTATTCTTGCTAGGGCCTGGGGGCTAGCTGGCCCCAGCTGGGGTTCCCAGGGGGCCAACTCTAACTTTATTACTAACTCTCACTCCCCTCCCCCTTCTTTACATACTTATTTTCTTTTTCCCTACTTCCTTTATCCCTCCCCTTTCCTTCATTATTTCCCTTCTCCCATATCCCCCCCCCCCTTGCCTCCTTGTCCCTTTTATATTTTCCCTTTATATTTTCTTTCCCCCTTGTTTAAAATTTCATCCTCAGGCAACTCTCCAACTCCCGAGACTCCTCAGCACTCTTTCCAATGGGAATCGTGATACTCCCAAGGGCTGCCAATTAATTTAATAGCATGCGGCCTGGTTGGTGTTCTTGATATGACACTTGAGCTCGCGGTATAAATTGGGTACCCTTTAATTATACACTCGCAGGGCCACGCTGTTGAACTTATATACTGGTCCAAGGAAGATATCGAAGACAACCTTATCGATGAGACGATTAGAGACGATATATGATAACTTGGAAAGGTTCTCGTCCCTAGCTTGCTGCATTGAACACAATACTCCGTGTTTCGAGTAGCAAAACGACTGTCTGCTTGGTAGAGGTATCCTATTCTTTTTCAAAATGTGGTCCGGACTTTTCCCCTTGAAGCTGTGGGCAGCTGGAAAGTATTCGAACGGGCTTGTGAAATACGAGATCCTACTACTTTCGCCTTTTCTTGAATGGAACGTCTGCTTAGTTGACCGGAAGGTTGCACATCCCAATCTTTACGTCAACCTTTACTTGGGTGTAAGATTCAGAGTGCATCTTAACTATCTCTCCCTTAGGCAAGCGTCAAATGCATTTCTTTAATACTAGTGTTCTACGCTTGTTTTCCTCAAGCGGGAGCACGCGTATATTTCCTAATGGGTAGAGAGTTTCAAGAGGCCTCTTGAACGTAAAGGCCAGTTCTCTGGCTTTAGAGGTATGAGTTCTCTTGCATTGAAGATGAGTTCCTTTGAGTGGCTGCATAAGTCCTGTTTTTGCAAGGCTGCAGATATGAAAAGCTTGAAGTGGACTCCCCTGCAATTTTCGGTTGAGATATAAAGCCAAGCGATTAACAGGGAGAGATACTGTCGGTTCTCGGAATGTTCTATAGGTCTGGTATTTGAACGTGATACTTATGTACTTAGGCAAGCATTTCAACGACAAAATTGCCGTGAGGACTTTTTCACGCTTGCATTAGGAATTTTGCTTGTTTTTGAAGTCTCTCCCTTGTTTGAGTGGTGAAGCTTCGTTTTGGACTAAAAGAGTGATCTGACCTCTTGAGATTGTGGTGTAATGAATATTCGGCCACAGTATTAACAGCAGTGTGTAGATGCCAAGCCGGTCTTCTCTGCCTTCTTTTCTCCGGGATTGTTTGCTGGAATCGGCTGAAACTTCATAACGTTGACTTGCATGCATGAAACGTGTATGCTTAACCCACCATTAGGCCAAATAACCCCCTACTTGCACAAAATTGCTCGTTCTTGGGCAATAGGACAATTGACCAGAGCTGCAAATAATTTCTGAAACTTTGTATTAATGACATGTCTTGTCTAGGTTCACCAACCAAAGAACAAATAGACTACCAATGTTTGATTTTAGTTGCTGCGTTATATTTTAGTGCTTTATGTTTCAAAAGACTTACAAAATGACAAGAGAAGAGGTATTGTACAGGTCATTATTTGTCATTCTGGTATGTCTAGGCATGAGATGAGATCTTTTGCAAGCTTGTCAGCATGTAAAGAATGCATTATGTTTAGTTGTCTATACTTGTGGCTCTATACTTGTCTATAAGAACTAGATGATCAAGGTAGGATATGTAATGACCTAGCGTTGGTTCTTGACACAACTTAGAGCCTTTATTGTTTCCTTGAAGTATTTGCCTCACGAGAAGATAACAATCATCTCTCAAAGAAACCATGCCATGGAGTAGCGCCCTATAATACACGAGGAAGCATATGAGAATGTGTAAAACTATCGATAACATGGAGTAAGAGGATGCCTCCATATATGCATATGCTTCTTCTCCTTGAAGCATGATATTTTTATAGTCCTCTTTATTAACACTAGCCCTCTTTATACAGCATGTCTAAAGCTCTTTTTGGTCTTCATTTACGCTTACATCTTTGGTTGGAGTTTAGGATATTACATGTTGGAATTTTTTGTGAGGTTCAGGGACTTTTTTGTATATAGGTATCTTGCATGACCCATAACTTATGCATTGCTCAATGGAATTCGAAAAACTTTGTCTTCAAGTTGTAGTTCATATTCCAAACTTGAATATGAGAGCAAAAAATTATGGAATAAGATATGAAATGAGACTGCTAAAGCATTACAAGTGCTATGTTGCATGTGGAGCATGCATCCTGAAGACTATAGGATGTAGCAATTTATTCAAAACCATCAAAATTTTGTTCTATATATACATGAAACCAAGTAATCATTAAAAAGTACACTACATGAGCTTCTCCTCAACTCAAGGACACACCTAAATGAGAACATTAGGCATGGGTTAATGGACCTCCAATGTTGTGCTAAAGTGATGCATATCCATTTGAGGGCATGCTTCATACCTTTTTTTTTAATTTGTTAAAAACCAAAACGGATTGAAAATTTGGAATCCAAACTAGTGGGACTATTGCATGGTGTTTTAAAACATTGATACTTATTGGTATTGGTACCTAGATTCACCCTAAAATGGAAGAAGTTGGAAATGTGCAATTTGTGCATGTGAAAAGATATTTTAATAAATCCAACACTATTTACAATTTTGAATTGTTTATTTTTCCATGCAATTGCTTGCTATATGGCTTATAAGCATGCCAAAGGTCATTGCATTTAATAATACACAATATCAAACTTGATAGTGTGTCCTTTGGCTTATTTGTGTTTTGAAGCATTTTAAGCCAGATTGCACTTGTTTGGGATATCTAATTCTGCTGACGTGTATGCTTGGAGGGGGAAATTTTGGCAGTTGAAATTTTACTACTCCCGCGAATTTTGAATTTTCAAACCTCCCGCCCATCAAATCTTGGAAGATTAAGTACTTTTAACCTATCCCCATTCTGTAAATGCCCTATAACCTGCATGCACCTCGACGTGACCTTGCATAGACTTTGGTTTGCCATTGTCTTCTTTCTAGTAAGTTGTCTTCTATTCTTTGCTTGCCTCACCAACTACATTCTCTGGGTCTATTTTGGACTGATCATGGCTATGGCATTAATGGCAACATGCATCTCACCATGGCCTGTGAGACAGGAAAGTTGGAAAGCCAGGTCAAGGCACAAGAAACAGAGTGCGGGTTGAGCAAAGCGATGGCACAATATCGAATCGGCAACGGAAGACACTTTTGCAACATCTGCAAAGAGAGAAATAATGAGAAGAAAGAAGACTCATTGCAAAGCAGTAGCAAGAGGCGGTCACAGATGCACACATTTGATCATTGCCATTGGAGCAAAGAACACGAGTTGTGGTGTCACGATTGGTGGGAGCATTTGAGGCAGCAACATCATGCCATTCAAGTGATTACTAGTCTTGATTCTTCACAAGCTTTAGCCTGCACCCTAAAGTTCATAAAGTAACAATCCTACTAACACCTTGAGAGATGTATGCCCAAGAGGCAATGCTCTCTAACCTGAGAAATGACCTACAAAAAGTGAAAGGGGTGCACAGCTTAGATCAAGTAGCTGCAAAGAGGGCAACATTAGCTATGTTGATATCCCTTGAAACGAAGGAGAAATGGCTTGGGCATACAATGTCAAAGATGTTGTTAATCAGAAGGGCCAATGTGGCTTCAATGGTTGAATGTAGAGCAAAAGCTATGCATGATCATCCCAATTAGAAAAGTCTATGGGCTTCAACAAAACGCAAGAAAAGGAGAGACAACCTAAGTGCAGAAGTCATTGCTACAGTGATAATGTTTTGGCATGAAAATACGAGAGTTTCTCTAAATAAAAAGGACATCTGTAAGAAGCAGACACGACACAAGGTGTTTGAGGAGCACATCATACACATGCTAGATACAACGCATGTCAGTGGTGCCTAAATCAAACCAGTGGTTGTTTGTAATTGAGCTTTGGGATAGTTTACTTGTTTCATTTCTTAAATTAGACTTGGACTAAATGTGAATGGTGTCCTAAACCAGCCCAATGGTTGGAACATCATGCAATTGTAGGCTGGTTTAGCTCAATCATTGGCTATGTGATTGTCTTGAACCAGCATGGTTAAAGTACATACATTAGTCATTGTCCAATCCAATGGTGTGGTTGGGTAGAAATTAATAGAAATATATTTTGCAATATATTGTTAGTTTACTAAACCAGCGCAGTGGTTGGAACATCATGAAACCGTGGTTGCTTTAGCTCAATCACTACTTATGTGATTGTCCTACAGCATGGTTGAACAGACATTAGTTATTGAGACTAGTCGGTGGTTGAAATTATTGTGCTTCTTAGTACTTAAATTTGTTAAATTTAATTTCTTGCTATTTGGGACATATTCCACTATTTCTAGACTGGGATGGCTTGGACTTAATGTGATTGTCCTCCTAAACTAGCCCGGTGCCGGTTCAAGACAAACAACAAGTAATTACTAAAAAATTGTGATTGAAATTGTGAAATCCAAAAATGAAAAGAAATATTTTAGTATTTTCTAATGGTAAAATTCAGAAATAAAAAGCAATATACTTGTTATTGTCTAATATGTGAAGTTGAGACCGTCAGGCCAAACCAGCCTAGTGTTTGAAATTGTGAGTGTCCTAAACCATCTCGGTGGTTGAAATTGTGACTGTCCTAAATGTGTCCTAAACTAGCCCGATGGTTGACTATCCTAAACGTGTCCTAAACTAGCCTGATTATTGAAATTGTGATGACTATCCTAAACCAGCGCGGTGATTGAAAATTATTTTGCTTCATTACATACTTTGATTAGACTGTGTTTTGTCTTCTTTTAGCAGTAGCAAAAAAGGGGCTCACTGTTCTATTGTTCCCACATGTTGGGTCAGCAGATGGAGTTGTATCTCAAGTATATGGGTCAGGAATCCAGACATTTCAATTGGGTAGAGGAGCTTTGAGCATTGTAAATGGTATGTTAGGAAACTCAAATAGACTTTGACCTAGCCGAGTAAGCTATGAATGACTTCAGATCTAGTCATGTTGGAGCATTGCTCCATGGGGATCAATGCCCATGCCTACTGATGATGAATGTGTAGTCTGTAGGCTACCTGGATCCTCATCGTGTGTTGCAAGGGAGGAAGGTTTTGTAGCCTATTAAGGTCTTTGTGGAAGCCACGATTTGTCCAAAGGGAGACCGTGAGGGGCACATGATTGAATGCATTTGCAGCACATGCAAGCATTACAGTTTGAAGCTAAAGAAGAAGACATTCAATGTTTGTCCAAATGAAATTAGGGAAGACAACAATGTTGCTCTTAAATGGAGGAGATTTGAAAATGTAAATGTTGAAGGATCTAATAAAAAGAGATGGCTACTGTCATATAAGAACACCCAACCAAGGGAGCTTAGAGGTCACGTGGTTCAATCCATCCCAAAACATGTGTCACAATTTCAAGGCTAGCTGGTAGGATAAGTAGTTCAGGATGTGCCTTGCCAATTTTCCCCACCATGACACTATTGTATTTTGTTATAGATTTTGCTGAAAATTATTCATTTTAAGAACAAGATGAGATACAAAGTGCTCACTGGTACAACAAGCAGATAACAATTCTTGTGCATATCACATATAGTCATTTGCTTGATTCTTTCATGCTTGATGCCAATCTGCTTGCTGACTCATAGGAGTGCAGGCTAGTGCAACACACATACCATTTCTACATTTCAGATGATAGGGAACATGACACCATATTTGTGCAGCATGCTTTTCCACTGCATTGGGAATGGCTAAAAAAGGAAGTTTTCCATGTAGAAAATATAAAACAACATTGGGTGTGGTCAGATGGTACTACCTCTCAATTTAAATCAACCTGTGGATTCTACTTCATCTCAAGGTTCAAATCCCTGACCGTAGACATGATGTGGAATTTCTTTGGGTCTAGCCATGGCAAGAGTGAATATGATGGATGCGGTGTTGCTATTAACCAAGATTTGTTTAAACACCAATTAGCATGCCCTCAAGAAAAACTCAATGATGCCAATGATGATGTAACATGGCTTACAACCAACCTCTCCATAGGCGTGCATTCAACATATAGTAAACAAAGCCTTAAGAATATTGTAGTAAGTAGAGTGTTCCATGAAGTGAAAGTAGATGAAGTGCAAAGGAGAAGCCGACATGATTGTGAGAAAATTAAAGGAGTTTGTGGTCTGCATAGCATATGGGGATTTTCAAACAACCAACTGATTGAAATAAGAAAAATTTCTTGTTTTTGTAGTACGTGCATCATAGAGGATCATGACGATTGTGAGAACATTGCAACTGTGAAGACATGGGAGCGAGTTCAAGTTTTCCTTCTACATTCAGATGGAGTGAAAAACAATGGAGAAACAAATTACTCGCCATAGTTTGGGGAGAGTTTCGATGACCTCGCTGACTATTTGGAAGAGGAAGGTAACTTTGTAGTTCTCATAGCATCTGGGGAGAATGAGAAAGATGACCCATACTTTCTGTTGCAGTGCACAAAACCTAAGTACAAGGTTGAGGAAACATTTAAGGATAATTGGGAAACAACTTATGAGAAGTGGGATGTAGTAGTCAGAGCTTTTTGGTACAAAAAAATATCCAAGAGAGGCCACAATTACATTAAAGTACTATATAAGAGTCCACAAACCTGTGTGTCCTCTCATCGCATAAGAGCTATTAAGTTCCAGTTGCAACTTGTGCCACAATGAAAGAAGGGCAAGAGTGTCTGCAAATTGGATTTAGACATGCATGACTACATCTTGGGGTGTCTTGGAGTGGTGGACCAGGATGACTAAGATAGTACTAAGAAAAAGTATGTAGTCTCATTGCAACAAGGAAACAATATGTCCACTTCTCCTAAAAAATGAAATTTGTATTTGAGATTATGCTTCTTTTTAGTATATCCCAAACAACTATCGTGTTGGTTTTATTAAATTGTTTTTATAAATCCCAAATGGCAAATCGCATGTTTGTTTTTAGTATATCTCAACAACCACTGTATAGCTTTCCCATAACGAATCCACACATCCACAAATCCATTCATCTTGTAATAATAGAAGCAAACCACCGTTCTGGTGGCTGTTAATATTCTAGTGTAACCAACCATCATGTTGGCGATCACTTATCTTGCACTACTGCCGTGCTATCCCTACACTTATGCCATGCTATCCCTACACTAATGCCATGCTATCCTAAAACTTGTTGCATAGTGCTATACTAAAACAGTCCCCTTTAGACTGTTATCGTTTCGTTAACCATTAGATTTCATCCTATGCTTGTTTTTAGTATATCCCAAGAACCACTGCACTGGTTTCCCATAACCAATTTACACATCCTACAAATCCATTCATCTTGTAATAATAGAAGCAAACCACCACGCCGTGGCTGTTAATATCCTAGTGCAACCAACCACTGCATTGGCGATCACTTATCCTACACTACTACCATGCTATCCCTACACTACTGCCATGCTATCCTAAAATTTGTTGCATAGTGCTATACTAAATTAGTCCCCTTTAGATTGTTTATCGTTTTGATAACCATTAGATTTCATCCCATGCTTGTTTTTAGTATATCCCAACAACCATCGCACTAGTTTCCCATAATGAATCCACACATCCTACAAATTATCTTGTAATAATAGAAGTAAACCACTGCACTGGTGGTTGTTAATATCCTAGTGCAAGCAACCACCACACTGGCGATAACTTATCCTGCACTACTACCATGCTATCCCTACACTACTTTCATGCTATCCCTACACTACTACCATGCTATCCCTACACTACTACCATGCTATCCTAGAATTTGTTACATAGTGCTATACTAAAACAATGCCCTTTAGACTGGTTATCATTAACCATCAGATTTCAACCACCAGGCTACTTTAAAAATTTGAGTACTAACATGGAAGCAGGTCAATACAAAATCAGGTATTACGAGCACCATGAGAAAGTCCACAAGTCCAAGAAATGTCTGTAATATTTTTATTTTTTCAAAATACAATGATATTTTGCAGCTCAAGGAAATTATAGACTCCCAATTGTCTTATCAACCTCTCTATAGCAAGCATCTCCTAGCTCTTTAGGCCAGTCTGATTGACAATGGTGGACCTCTTCACACACTTGTACTACACCTTGTACTACACACTGCTTGCTTGACTCTGCCAGCTTGTATGCCCATAGTAACTCCTCCTTTTGCTAGGGGTCCTCTTCATCCTGGTCTTTGCAGTCTATACATCTTCATGCCTCTATCATCTCCTACCAAAAGAAACACTACAAGGCATAGGCCCTTTTCCGATGAAAATACCGATGCTTTTTACATTAAAATTTCTTTTTCACAGACACAAACATCGTTATTAAAGTCATTAAAAGCATCGGAAAAGAACTATTGCTATAAAGCGTCGCTATATAGCAATGATGATAAATGTCGCTATATAGCGACACTGATAATCGTTGCTATATAGTGACGCTGGTAAACGTCGCTATATAGTGACGATTAACAAAACTAAAAAAAAAGGATTAGTGGGGCTAAAAAGGAAGCCTGTTTAGCCCCACTAATCCTTTTTTTTAAGTTTTGTTAATCGTCACTATATAGCGACGTTTACCAGCGTCACTATATAGCAACGATTATCAGTGTTGCTATATAGCGACATTTATCATCATTGCTATATAGCAACACTTTATAGCAATGAAGTTTTTTATAACAAAATTTCCCTTGCGAAAAGGGTGATACAAAATTGCTCAAATGAAATGATCGAGCAACAAGAGCATATACATGTCAAATGTTGAGATATCGAGCTCCACTCGCGATATGCCAGGGTGACTGTTGTGCATTTATGTCACCGACCTGTTAGCTGGAGATGCGGTTGGTACACCGCCCACGAATAATAGCTGGATGACAGCTATCCTTATCTACTCTAGTTTGTGGCTCAGTTAGTATGCCACCTTAGTTAGTTGAGTTTGGTTTGAGACCCACATATAGGGTTCTTCTATTTCTTTGTACTAGAGTTCTTTTGGCTTTCACAACTAAGAAGAGGAAAACTGTTTTCAGCCTCCACCTTTGTGTGTATTCCCCCATTGTGCATGTGAGAAAGCCGCAAGTGAGACTCCTTCCCTCTCTCCCACAATCTTTACATGGTATCAGAGCCTTGTTCGTGGTAAGGAGCTCAAGAAAGCAAGCCAAGTTCGTGGTGTCCTGGTAAGAGGACCAGTGTTGCTTTCCTATTTCGAGTTTGGGAGCAAATTTCTGCAGGTAGCACAGCCAGAAGTGCAAGAGTGCACTGTTTCAGATTGAGAAGCCCTTTGCGGTGTGGCGAGAGCGCAGTATATGCTACGAAGATGGCAAAGCCCTCTGTGACTTTATTTTTCTTGATTTGAGGCCGTTTCGGGGCCCGTTTTGAAGGCGGAAGTTCTTCGCAGGCACTCAGAAAAAAAGCCCTGTTTTTTGCTGTGCGACCACTGCGCGGCTAGTCGGTCGAAAGGTGCCACAGAAATTGCATCATATGCCTGTGTACAGAGATATTGGGAGTTGCATATTCATGCCTGTTGCCTGTTGATGCAAAATCATCACTAGAAAGTGACTGTGTGGTGAAATACCACTTTCGTCAGTTTTGCAGATCTGCCCGTGTGAGGCAAAAGCTGTGTTTTTTGCAGTGACAGAATATTTTGCAGTGTTCTGTAATGGCATCTGATTCTCTTTCACAGATTGTCACTGAAAAGCTTAACAAGAATAACTTCCAGGCATGGAAGTTTAGAATGACGAATTTCTTGATGGGAAAAGGCTATTGGGAATTCATTACAGAAAATGAAGAAGAACCTGTTCTTCCTAATGTTCCCAGTCAACAGCAGGAAATGCAGGCATTCAAAGGATGGCATGAGAGAGCCAGGAAAGTTATGTACTAGCTGTCTATCAGTATTTCGGACTCCATGATTATGCATATTTAGGATGCAAATACGCCAAAGGAGGCATGGGATACTTTGGCAAAAATGTACAGCACAAATACGCAAGCCAGGAAAACGCAACTCAAACAGGAGTTGCATAATGTGCAGAGAGAAAACATGAACATCAATGACTACCACATGAAGGTGAAGAAAATTGCGGATGCACTTGCTTCCATTGGGTCGCCAGTGGATGATGACGATTTGGTTTCTGTGACCTTGAATGGTCTAGGAAAGGATTATGCACAGTTCCGGACATCCATTGCCGTCCGTGAAAAATTTCCTGATTTTGAGGAGCTGATTGCTCTTCTAATTTCTGAAGAGCAGAGAAATGGTGGTGCATCTTCTTCAGCAGGAACTTCAAAAGAAACTGTCTTCTACTCAAATGCTGGCAGAGGTAGAGGCAGAGGTAGAGGAGGCCGATCTGCAGGCCGTGGTAGAAATCAAAATATGCAGCAAACGCAAGAAAACCAGTCCTATGCAGGAGGACGTGGTAACTCTAGAGGCAGTGGGAGCCAAAGAGGCCGTGGTGGATGGCAGAGAAGCCAAAATGCAAACAGCAATGTTGAATGCTACTATTGTGGCAAAATGGGTCATATGGCTAAAGACTGCTATAAAAAGCAGAATGACATTATGAGTGGAAAATTGCAGCAAGGCAATTATGCATCTTCTAGTAGGCAGGGTGATGACAGAAATGAGCATCTATTTATGGTGCAGCATATGACCAATTCTGTGACAAGTGCAGAAGAACAAAATGATGTGTGGTATGTTGACTCAGGTGCATCAAACCACATGAGAGGTCATGCAGAATGGATGCAAGATGCAAGGAAGATGGAAAAGCCAGGATTTGTGGAGACTGGTGATGATACTGCACATCCTATTGTGCAGATTGGCAAAATTCCTTTGTCTATGCAGGATGGGAAAAAGAAATACTTGTCTGATGTATTTCATGTCCCGAACATCACCAAGAACCTGGTTTCTGTTGGTCAGATGGTTGAGCAGGGCTTGCAGGTTAGATTTAATCCTCATGGATGCTTTGTTGAGGATATGAAAAATAATGTTCGCTTGATAGCAAAAGGAAAGAAGAAGGGCAGGATGTTTACATTGGATGCAGACATGCCTGAATTGAGTGCAGCAATGTTTGCACATGGGACCGGCGTAGTTGCAGATATTGATATCTGGCACAAACGCATTGGTCACGTTAATATACAGCGACTTAAATCAATGCAAGCCCAAAATATTGTTGCAGGATTGCCTAAATTCAAGGTTGCAGAAATGCACAAGGTTTGTGAAGCCTATCAATTTGGGAAACAGGCAAGGAAACCTTTTCCTAGGCATGTTCAAGAGAGTAAAAAGCCATTGGAATTAATCCACTCTGATGTGTGGACTACAAAAGCTGCATCTATTGGAGGCTGTCACTATTTTGTCACATTTATTGATGACTTCAGCAGAAAACTATGGGTGTATTTTATGAAAAAGAAAAGTGAAGTGTTTGGGCACTTCAAAGTTTTCAAAGCTATGGTGGAAAAAGAAACAGGCCTGCAAATAAAATGCCTAAGGTCAGATGGAGGGGGAGAGTACCTCTCAAATGAGTTTGCAAGGTTCTTGCAGGAGCATGGTATAAAGCACCAATATTCATGCAGTCATACCCCACAGCAAAATGGAATTGCAGAAAGGAAAAACAAGCATATTGGAGAGGTATCTCGAGCTATGCTAAATGAAAAAGATCTACCAGATTATTATTGGGCTGAAGCAGTTGCTACAGCAGTCTATATAATGAACAGGACTCCCACTGCAGCAATACATGGCATGACGCCAGAGGAGATGTATACTGGTAGAAAACCAGATATTTCTCATTTGAAGATTTTTGGTTGCATTGCCTATGTCCATGTGCCAGATGAGTTGAGGTCCAAGTTGGATCCAAAAGCTGAGAAGTGCATCTTTATTGGTTATTCTCTGCAGCAGAAAGGGTATAGATGCTATAACCCTTCTACACGTAAGTTCACAGTGAGCAGAGATGTTGTTTTTGATGAGATGAGCAGTTGGTATAAACCAGTAAATGTGATGATTGATGTAGATGCACAAAATGGTAATGCTGCACAGAATGCACAGCAGCAATCACAAAATATCAGTGGACCTGGAGTGTCCTCTACCAGTGGTTCACATGCTTCGCCATGGACAGGTAGATTGAGATCATGAGAATCCCCTCAAAGCAATGCAGAGAGTGGTACGCAGGTATCACGAAAAGGAAAAGAGAAGGTAGATCAACCCATGTTTGATGTGAATGCAGGTCACTCTTGTGTGGATGGTGAATCCAGTGGCTCAGAACAGAGCATTGATGATGAGTTGGGTATTCCTTCTGTTGTTACACCTGGAGTAAGGAAGACCAGGGATGTTTTGAGAGCACTTGGAAGTGAGCCTATTTTGCGCAGGTCTACCAGGGTTAGGTATCCTGTGGATAGGCTGAAATATGATGGATTTACAGCCATTCACTATGCCTATATGGTCAAAGTGATATAGGAACCAGAACCCACTTCTTTTGAGCAAGCCATGGGAAATGAAAAATGGGAGAAAGCCATGGATGAAGAAATGGATGCCTTGGATGCTAATGCTACATGGGAATTGGTGCCTTTGCCTAAAGGCAAGAATGCAATTGGTTGTAAGTGGGTTTATAAGATCAAGCACAATGCAGATGGTTCTGTGAATAGATACAAGGCACGATTAGTTGTCAAGGGGTATGCACAGACATATGGCATTGATTATGAAGAAACTTTCAGCCCGGTTGCAAGGATGGCAACCGTAAGAGCAGCCATTGCTATGGCTGCATCAAAGGGATGGTCTTTACATCAGATGGATGTAAAGAATGCCTTCTTGCATGGTGATTTGCAAGAAGAGATCTTTATGGAGCAGCCAGCAGGTTATGTTCATGCTACTCATCCTGAGTTTGTTTGCAGGTTGAAGAAAGCCTTGTATGGCTTGAAGCAAGCACCTAGAGCATGGTCTGACAAGATAGGACAATATCTTGTCACTATTGACTTTCAGATTTCCAAGGCAGATTTCTCACTCTATGTGAGAAAAACAGAGAAAGGGATTATGCTGCTGGTCATTTATGTTGATGATTTGATCATCACAGGTGATAGTGATGAAGATATCCTTCATGTGAAAATGCTATTGAGGCAGAAGTTTGAGATGAAGGATTTGGGAGAGCTGCGTTATTTCCTGGGCATTGAGGTGATTAGATCACCAAGTGGGATACAGCTCTTGCAGAGGCAGTATGGATTGGACATGCTGTCCAAATATGGGATGACAGCAGGCTGTAAGCCTATTTCAGTTCCTTTGGAGCAGAATGTGAAGCTGAGCGCAGATGCAGGTGAGCTTCTGGAAGACCCTACTATGTACAGACGCATAGTAGGAAGTTTGATTTACATGACTATTACCAGGCCAGATTTGAGCTATGCTGTTGGGTTGGTAAGTCAGTTTATGCAGGCTCCAAGGAAACCGCATTTGGATGCGGCTAGACGCATACTCAGGTATGTGAAGTCCACATTGCATTATGGACTATTTTATGAGGCTGGGGTTCAGATACAGTTGCATGGATACACTGATGCTGATTGGGCTGGTAGCATTTCTGATAGACGATCTACCAGTGGATATGTGTTCTCTTTTGGGAGTGCTGCAGTCACTTGGAGCAGCAAGAAACAGCCTACAGTTGCCTTGTCAAGCACAAAGGCTGAGTACAGGGGTGCAGCAATGGCTGCATGTGAGGTAGCTTGGTTGCATAATCTACTCTATGATATGCATCAGTCTATAGATGGGCCAGTTGTCATTTATTGTGACAACATGAGTAGTATACATTTGGCAAAGAACCCAGTCTTTCATGCCAGAACAAAGCACATTGAGGTGCATTATCACTATGTGCGGGAGAAGGTTTTACTAGGTCTCATTGATCTAGTTTATGTCAGCACAGAGGATCAGGTAGCTGACATCTTCACGAAAGCATTGGGCGCAGAGAAGCTGTGCAAGTTCAGAGACCTGCTTGGTGTGCAGGAATTGGGATTGAGCTCAAGGGGGAGTGTTGAGATATCGAGCTCCACTCGCGATATGCCAGGGTGACTGTTGTGCATTTATGTCACTGACCTGTTAGCTGGAGATGCGGTTGGTACACCGCCCACGAATAATAGCTGGATGACAGCTATCCTTATCTACTCTAGTTTGTGGCTCAGTTAGTATGCCACCTTAGTTAGTTGAGTTTGGTTTGAGACCCACATATAGGGTTCTTCTATTTCTTTGTACTAGAGTTCTTTTGGCTTTCACAACTAAGAAGAGGAAAACTGTTTTCAGCCTCCACCTTTGTGTGTATTCCCCCATTGTGCATGTGAGAAAGCCGCAAGTGAGACTCCTTCCCTCTCTCCCACAATCTTTACATCAAACATATACAACATTGTTTGTTTCAAAATTACCCTTTCGAAAGGGTGATACAAAATTGCTCAAACGAGTGGATATACAAAATGACATACATGGCAAAGAATATGCAAACTGCTACAGTTACTACTACTACTACTACTACTCATCCGAATCGTCCTCGTCCTTGTCCTCATCTTGTTGGCCTGATCCTTGGTCCTCGTGAGTTGCGCCTTCTTCCTGATCCTCGTCACATGGTTCCCTGGCCCTAGTGATCGCTCACCTCTAGTGATGGGGCACTTGAGCTTTGACCCTAAGAGTGAACCATATAAATTGAAAATTATATTGGAACTTAAAGAATAAAACAATTTAAAAAGTGAGATTACAAGTAGGAGTACACACATACCGTGCAAGCAGCCACCTCAGCCCAATCGACCGTCGCTCCCATTGCCTCTTGCTCAATAAACCACGTCTTTGTTCCTATGCGAAATGCGCATCGCGTCTCTGCATCTGTAGGAAGATGACCCATCGCAGCTGGCTGTGGATCCAATTTACGAGAGTTAGAGTTAGCTAAAGTGCATGTAATATGTAGTAAAACAAATAGAACAATACATTAAATGAGAAGAAGTAGACTTACCATGGTTGCCTCGAACGCCAACCGTCTTCCTGCACTAAAGTGCGAAGTACCTACGATGTCCAGCCGTCTCTTCACAGCCCTCCTCTGACCCTCGAACATTTCGGGATGGTCCCTATTCTGCTTCTTGAAGAACTTCCAATCAGCTTTGTCTGCCCAACTGGGTTTAGCCAACCCCTTTGTGATGGAAGTACGCAAGGTGTTGAGAGTTGTGGTGCCATGAGCACATGTAGAGCAAAGGTATGAGCAAAGGGCAAGCTGCCACATGGCATGGAGGAGATATCCCACATGTGAGCAAGCAAAATGGATGTAAGTACCCTCACCTATAAAAGGGAGGTTGATTTGAAGGAATATCAATCAAGCACTTTGCACTATCTCAAGATTCTCTTTATGAGTCCAAGCTAATCTATCTTGGAACCTAATTGACTTGAGATACATGTCATGAGCACTCTCTTCATCATGTCTCCACATAGGTTCCATCCACCTTAGAGTGCTCCATAGATCCTGAGGCACACATGTTTTGTCATGGTATCAGAGCATAGGTTTAGCTCTCCTAGTTTAGCTCATTAGTAGTTCACTAGGATTGCTTCCATTTCTAGATTAGTTGTAGGCATGTCTTAGGAGCACGTGTTTTGTCATAGGTTAGTTTTACTTTTAGATTGAGAGTTCTCTTCTACCTAGACAAATTCCGTCATGCATTTCCAGTCATTGAGAGACTCTTCTTGTTAGGTATCCTGAGAGAGATATAGGTCTTAGTCTTTGAGAGAATTGTGTTTGGAGAGCATCTCTCTGAGGGACTCTTCAAGGCTGTTGTAACCAAGAAAAAGCCAGAGAGATCAACTCTACGGTACCTAGCAACATCTATTGCAGCACAGCCCAAAGCTCCCTCGACTTGGTTGGACTCCTCCAGCAACGCCAGCATCCTCGTCGTCCAGCAGCTCTACAGAGCCATAGCTTTTGTGCTCCCTCGACACCTACGGCTAGCTGCAGATCCGAAAGCTACGGACCCGAAAGATCCACAGAGCTCCAAAGCTCAACCAGCAGTGCTAGCAAAGGGCCTACCTACCCGTGACTCTGCAACAAGCTCCAACGCTCGGCTTCAAAGGCGGCTCCAGCCTCCATCACGACAAGCAGCTTAAGCTTCTGCCTACCTGTCTGCAACCTCGCCAGCCCTACCGGTAGCCTGACGACCTCAACAAAGGCAATGCAGCCCTACACAGTTGCTGTCAACGAGCGGCCTCACCAACAAAGCTCCTGAACTGAACGACTGCGCCAAAGCTTCAAGCAAAGTAGCGCTCCTCGATGTCACACAGCCCGCAGCAAGCCTTGCCTAGCTATACAGCTGCGGGAAATCAAAAAACGAGCTACGCAGCAAATTTCCACATCGTAGCTCGTCTCTTCTCCAATCAGCAGGCCGCATCGTCGTCGCAGCCGGTCGACAGAAGTTTCATCGTCGCCATTGTTTCTTCTCTAAGGTTCACAAAAGAGACACGTGGCAGATAGCATCTAACCAAGGTTAGGTAAGTTTAACCCGTGGTTCAGAGGCTAGGTCACCTTCTGGCCACGTGGCAGATAAGGTGGTCAAAACTAACTGTGGTTAGTTTCAAGTGCCTGGGTTAGTTCAACCATGGTAAGATGTGTGTAAACCTTGGGTTCACCAAGTGGGTTTAAAGGATGCCACATGGCACAGTGCCACCTAGGCATAGAGGCCCTTGTTAAGCACAGTATGGAATTCAGCATGTGAATCCCTGTGCCACATCATCAAAGGCTTTCTTCTTCATAGAATCTTTGACAAGCCATAACTTGCAATCCAAGAAGAATTTGGACACGCTCCAAAAGGAAAAAGTGATCGCCTTTTCGAGCTCTACGCGCCTGTTAAGTCAGAATCATTGTATGCAATTAGACACTGCCAATATTGAAAAAAATCAATTGGTAAGTCCTTTGCAACCATTGGAAAAAGCAAAGCATGAATGCAAACATCGATGTAAAAAGCAAGCCAAAAGCACAAGTGCATGAGATGACCATAGCACGAAGCATGGCATCCACACATAATGCATCAAGACACATGGAAAAACAAAGCATCATGCAGGTAGCTACACCAAGCAAAGCAGCAAACGAGTCATCATCAAGCCATGAGCCAGAAGGTGACATCAATGGAATGTATTGAAAAGCAAAAACCTTGCCAACCTTGCCTATTATGTTTTGTAATCAAACCTGACCACCTGAGAGTAGCTATGAAAGCACCCAGGGGAGGTATTGACATGTAAAAACCACACTTGACCACCTTAAGTAGCAATGCATGCACTAAGGGGAGGTGATGGATTTGTAACTCACATCTGACCACCTTGCAGTAGCCAAAGGATCATGGCACCAAGGGGAGGTGTTGAGAGTTGTGGTGCCATGAGCACATGTAGAGCAAAGGTATGAGCAAAGGGCAAGCTGCCACATGGCATGGAGGAGATATCCCACATGTGAGCAAGCAAAATGGATGTAAGTACCCTCACCTATAAAAGGGAGGTTGATTTGAAGGAATATCAATCAAGCACTTTGCACTATCTCAAGATTCTCTTTATGAGTCCAAGCTAATCTATCTTGGAACCTAATTGACTTGAGATACATGTCATGAGCACTCTCTTCATCATGTCTCCACATAGGTTCCATCCACCTTAGAGTGCTCCATAGATCCTGAGGCACACATGTTTTGTCACAAGGTTGATCTACGATTCTTCAAGACCAAACCCATGCACTCTCGCATATAATCCTCATTAAACTCCCAATTTGGTAGGTTAGGGTATTTTTGTTTTAATTCATTGATGACCGCCTGCTTCTTTTGGTCATCTTGATACTGCCAATCAATAGCAATGCCGCTCTTGAAGTGATGGCTCATCAATTGCCTCATGGTGGCCATCACTACTTTGCCCTTTCTATCTTCTATTATCTCTCCGATAGCCGTGATTTGATAGGAGAGATCCCCTGATGAGCAAGGAGGACTAATGGTAGCAGAGTCAGAAGGAGTGGAACCCGTACGAGCGAGCGAGAAGTAGCAGTGGGAGTAGGAGAGGGCAAGGGACCTGACTGATACTGTGTCTCCGGACCAAGTGGAGACCTGTAGGAATGTGAGTGTGCTGACGTGTCTACATCTCTACAATACAAAAAGTACAGTGCATTATGGTCATATGGATGACATTTTTGTGTGGGATGCATCAATTCAAAGAGTCACGTATGATTGTGGAGTCATGGCTAACTTCACACAAGATAGCCGAGCAAGTGCTTCGGATATCAATCTTCTCTCCTCACAGTTGGATTATTGTGGAACTATATGCGACATATATAAGGTTGATTTCAGATGATTTAGTATTTTCATTCTTGATGTAAAATGGTTTAGAACTATTTACAATGGTCCCCATGCAACAGTGAGAAAAGATAGTAGCGATTTCTTTGCAATAGACTCCACCAAACATTGGACCGATGAAAGTGATACTTTTGTTCTTCCCAAGCACTGTGAGCAGGTGCATACTAATGATTTAATTAATCGAAGCTTTCGTTTTTTTAGATTCATTGATACATGTACTTGAGCATAATTTCATATATATAATTGATGACATTTGGCACCCATCTTCAATATAGGTGGTTTTTCATCCGGATCGTCCTGATCCAAGATGGTGGTACATGATCCAAGTTGCACCATGAAGTATGCAGACTTTTGAAGATAGAGATGTGGATATGGAGATGCCACTACCGATGCCGGATCCAATTGATGAATCTAGCGAAGAAGATGAAGATCACAATATGAGCCAAGAGGAAGATGCGCATAATGACATCGCACAGGAGGAAGATGGAGATCACGATATTGAGGAAGAAGACAACGATCATCAAGAACCACCACACTTTATTGAAGAAGATGATCGAGTACTTTTAGTACATACGATGCTAGAGTACGATGATGATATAGGAGATCAACTCAGAATAGAGTTAGAGATAGACTTGTTTGGTGCCTTAGACTTGGCTCAAGATGAAACAATTGATGTAAATGCTCTTAATTGATTTTTTTCATCTCAAACTTGGACATGAATATATGAGTTTCAAAGGCTTGATGTACATGCTCTCATATTTTTATTCTCTATGAGATCAAACATGTATGAAAATTTAAAAAAAATTGTCATTGGAAAAAACTAACTTTTAAGGCCTATATGAGTAAAAAACCTCTCTGGAAAACATCGCTATAAAATAGTATCTCAGTGTTGCTATATAGCGACCCTTAAAAGTCGCTATATAGTGACCTTTCTAATAGTCACTATATAGCGAGGTTTGCCTAACGTCGCTATATAGCGATGTTTTACGGGATGTGCTTTTCATACCGATGATTAGTGCCCCACGCATGCTAAACATTGGTACATAAACGTCACAATAAGATCTGTGTGTAGTAGTGAAACCTACATCATGAGCTTGACAAATACCTTAAAGGAGCAATTAAAAAAAAAGCTAGTAAAATTAATATTTACCGTCTCTGCCAACTCCAAGTAATACACCCACCCCTGAAGCATGTCCTCCTTGTAGCTATTTTCCTCCTTCTCTAGGTCTGTTTCTCTGAGGACATCATCCAACATCGTTTTCAGATAGAACAAAAGCATTCCAAAGTTTTTTGGGTATGCCATATATTCGCAGTAGGTGGATTGGTAGTAGGTGGATCGGTGTGTATAGAGTTTGGATTGATGTACAGAGTTTTGGGACTAGATTTCATAATGGGCTCTTAGTTGTGTCTGCACTACACTTAAATAGGGAGAGAGTTCATTGAGCCCGACCTTCTCAATCTTCAGTCTTATGTCAATCGTGTAATAGAAATCTTTGAGTTCATTGAGCCTGACCTTCTCATTCTTTAGTCTCATGTTAGTTGTCTTATCGAAATATTTCATCTCACATTAGTTGTCTAATCAAAATCTTTCATCTCACAATAGTTGACTTATTGAAATCTTTTAGTCTCACATTAGTGATCTAATCAAAATCTTTCATCTCACATTACTTGTCAAATCAAAATCTTTCATCTCACATTATGGTCCTTGGTGTGGATTAAAGCACATTGTCTAGTCACATAGCTGAGAAAACCTTGCCCAGGTGAACTCTGGAGAAGATTAACAATTCAATAGATTACACACAGATTACACAAATTACATAGATTACATCTCAAAGAATCCTTTCCTTCATATTACATCTCAAGGACTCCTTTCTGAGCTCCTTGATTGCAGGCTTGGACCAGCATCCTTCTTTCTAGAATGGGGCTGGTTCCTTCCTGCAAGGGCTCGATCCCTCCATGCCGCTTCCTCTTTCCTTGATTTGAGTTTCCTGGTTGTAGGCTCGGCCCTTCTTGCTCCTTTCGTGAAGGGGGCTGGTTCCTCCCCTTAGGGTCCTTTTCCTTGTAGTAGTCAGGCTCAGTCTTGGCCTTCTTTAATTTGAGCTCCTTGTCTTTTGCATCTTTTGCCCAAATGGCAAAATGGGCTATAGCATCTACTTTCTCATCATAGATAGTTGTAGCAGGCAGGCACATTTGATCTATCCATGACTTGGGCAATGGAAAATTGCATACTCTACATAGCGATTTTGTATGCACAAACACCCAAACTATAAAATGTGTAGAGGGTGGTAGCACGTAGGCCATCAGATCATGCAATCATCTATGATGGGGGTATTGTAGACCATGCATTTCAGACCCTACTACATAGCAAGATAGGCATCCAATTAAACTATTGCGGCCATCAATACCACAGTCTTGCTCTATACATGATGAAGTTGCTTCTTGATTCCTTCCTTCCTCATCCTAAGGCTGTAGATGTTCTCCTTCATCTCCTCCACTCTTTACTCACTCTGTGCAATAGCTTCATCTGAATCCCTCAGCATTTGTTGAAGCTGCTTAAATTGCTCAAAAACATCAACATGGACCTTTTTCAAGACTTCCACTCTAGTTTGGAAATCTCTCAGGATAGCGGAATGCTTTTTATAACTGTCAAAAGCCATGGAAAGCTCGTGCATAGCCCTATCGTAATCTTGTTGCAAGGTCTTATAGCTTACTCTTTGGACTTCCAATAGTGTTTTGAAAAAATAACCCTCACTATGGCTGCTACAAATCACTCACTATGGTTGCTGCAAATTGCTCCAAATTGCTCCATTGTGGCTGCTCTCTACATCCTTCCTAGCCTGGAGAGCTACCTTGTTGTCTTCTCCACCCTAGCTACTCTCTGTCCCATCCTTCTTGGCCTTGAAGCTCTCTCGTAGTTCCTACATCACCTTTCTAGTTTTTGCATTCTCTCCTTTCAACTCCTCCATCATCTAGTTCTTTTCAATGTTCAATGCATTCTACATGTTGTAGAGCCATTTGTAAAGACCCTCCTTTTTGGCTCTCTGATCTTCAAGCTCCTTTTGCATCATTTCTAGCTCCTTGTCTACCACATCACTTCTCACTTCTTCAAGCCTATCTCAGAGCTCCTTCATGCACTTCTCTACTTCTTCTCTTCTACGTGACCATTTTCGTAGTGGCCTCACCTTGCTCTTGTGCCTACAAGACCCTCGCTTGTGCCTCCTCTTCCTTGGCTTCTGCACCTCCCCTGAGACTTTTCTCAGGTTGCAATTCCTTTGCTGCATCGGTGGCTTTCTCTTGTAGAAAAGTCACCCTCTGAGACATCTGCTTATCCTATTACTCAAAAATCCCTTTGAGGGTAGATTCCATGAGGTGCATTACAACTCTAGCGGGACTGAGATGACAATTGGGATTTGGCATCCATGCAATTCTTTAGGTTGGTTAACAGAAAGATACATCATGTCCTTTCAGTTGCTCTATTGCTGCTTGAACCTACTAGAACTTCATGGTTCCTCTTAGGAGGAACTTCAAAAGAAACTGTCTTCTACTCAAATGCTAGAAGAGGCAGAGGTAGAGGTAGAGGAGGCCAATCTGGAGGCCGTGGTAGAAATTAGAATATGCAACAAACTCAAGAAAACCAGTCCTATGGAGGAGGACGTGGTAACTCTAGAGGCAGGGGGAGCCAAAGAGGTCATGGTGGATGGCAGAGAGGCCAAAATGCAAACAGCAATGTTAAATGCTACTATTGTGGTAAAATGGGTCATATGGCTAAAGACTGCTACAAAAAGCAGAATGACATTATGAATGGAAAATTACAGCAAGGCAATTATGCATCCTCTAGTAGACAAGGTGATGACAGAAATGAGCATTTGTTTATGGTGCAGCACATGACCAATTCTGTGACAAGTGCAGAATAAAGCAATGATGTGTGGTATGTTGACTCAAATGCATCAAACCACATGATAGGTCATGCAGAATGGATGCAGGATGCAAGGAAAATGGAAAAACTAGGATTTGTGGAGACAGGTGATGATACTGCACATCCTATTGTTGTGCAGATTGGTAAAATTCCTTTGTCTATGCAGAATAGGAAAAAGAAATACCTGTCTGATGTATTTCATGTCCCAAATATCACCGAGAACCTGGTTGCTATTGGTCAAATGGTTGAGCAGGGCTTGCAGGTTAGATTTAATCCTCATGGATGCTTTGTTACACAATCCGAGAGCTCCTCAGACAATCTTTCCTCCCCCTCTACAGCATAGTGCGAGAGCCCCTCCTCCCCTGATCTTGAAATTGTGACATATGGGAGCTCCTCTCATGCTCTTTAAAAGCCCAATTTGGATGCTCTCCAAAACTTCACTAGGTTGGTACAGAAGGTGAACGTGAAGGAGGAGAAACTATTTGGTCAAGGTGAGAAGATTAGCATCAATGAAAGAGTGATTGAAAATGCTCTAGCAATTTCTAGAGACAGTTTGCAAGCACACTTTTTCAATAAGCAATGGAAGAGGTAGTATATTCTAGATGTATACCTTAACACTTAGATTAGCTTTAGAAATTAGAAGAGCAAACAACTCCTCAAAATCAAGAAATTTTTCACGGATGGCAATGGATGTCCGAAACTGTGCATAATCCTTTCCTAGACCATTCAAGGTCACAGAAACTAAATCATCATCTTCCACTAGCGACCCAATGAAAGCAAGTGCATCTACAATTTTCTTCACCTTCATGTGGTAGTCATTGATGCTCATATTTTCTCTGCACATTGTGCAACTCCTGCTTGAGCTACATATTCCTGGCTTGCATATTTGTGTTGTACATTTTTGCCAAAGTATCCCATGCCTCCTTTGGCATACTTGCATCCTGAATATGCACAATCATAGAATCTGAAATACTGATAGACAACCAGTACATAACTTTTCTGGCTCTCTCATGCCATCCTTTAAATGCTTGCATTTCCTATTGATTGGGAACATTAGGAAGAAGTGGTTCTTCTTCATTTCCTGTAATGAACTCCTAATAGCCTTTTCCCATAAGGAAATTCGTCATTCTAAACTTCCATGCGTTGAATTTGTTCTTGTCAAGCTTTTCAGTGACAATCTATGAAAGAGAATCAAACGCCATTACAGAACCTTGCAAAATTTCCTGTCACTACAAAAGAGACAGCTTCTGCCTCACAAGGGCAAATTTGCAAAACTAACAAAAGTGGTATTTGACCACATAGTCACTTCCTAGTGATGATTTTGCATCAACAAGCGGTAAGGATGATTCTGTAACTCCCAATATCTCTACGCATAGACATACGATGCAATTTCTACAGTAACTTTTCACTGACCTATAGAGTAGTGGTCTCACAGCAAAAACAGGGCCTTTTTCTCAGTGCCTATGGAAATCTTCCGCCACCAAAACGGGCCCCAAAATGGCCTCGAATCAGAAAAATAAAGTCACTAAGAGCTTAGCCCTTACCCGCAGCATATACTGCCCTCTCGCCACACCACGAAAGGCGTCTCAATCCGAGACAATGCACTCTTGCACTTTTCGGCTGTGCTACCTATAGAGATTTGCTCCAAACTCGAAAAAGGAAAGCAGAACTGGTCCTCTTACTAGGACACCGCGAACTTGGTTTGCTTTCTTGAGCTCCTTACCACGAATCAGGCTCTGATACCATGTGAAGATAGTGGGAGAGAAGGAAGGAGTTTCATTTGCGGCTTTCTCACTTACACAATGGGGGAATACACACAAAGGTGGAGGCTGAAAATAGTTTTCCTCTTCTTAGTTGTGTAAGCCAAAAGAACTCTAGTACAAAGAAATAAAAGAACCCTATATGTCGGTCTCAAACCAAACTCAGCTAACTAAGGTGGCATACTAACTGAGCCACAAACTAGAGTACATAAAGATAGCTGTCATCCAACTATTATTCATGGGCGGTGTACCAACCGCATCTGCAGCTAACAAGTCGGTGACATAAATGCACAACGGTCACCCTGGCATATCATGAGTGGAGCTCGATATCTCAACACCCCTCCTTCTGCGCCCTTCCGCTCCCCTCCTCTCCTGCCATCCTACTCCCTCCATCCTCCTCACCTCCCTCCTCTCCACACTCCCCTCCCCATTTTTGCAACATCCCCCCCTCCATCCCCCCTCTCAGATGCCTGACCGGCGGCAGCAGCCACCCCCCCCCCTTCCCTTAAATTTTTTTATAAAAAAACCCTAACTTAGCCCTACACTAACACTAGGTTAGGTACTAATCCTAGGTTAGGTTAGGTTAATTTCACTATAGTTAGTTTAAACTAATGTTAAGTTTAGGTTGAACTAACCTAAGCTAGGTTAAGATACTAGGTTAGGTTAGCATTGGGTTAGGTTCACATTAACTTTACCCCAGTTTTAGTATACTAACTACACTTAGTTAGAATCAAAGGTAGGTTAGGTTAGCTACTGTTTGGTTAGGTGAACTGGATTGAACCCGTTAAGTCAACTAAGTTGGGTCAGTCACTCTCCCTTAGTTCGACTTTAAGTCCATTCGCACCAAACTTTTGACCAAGGAAACCCCCCCCCAAAAAAAAAAATTCAAAAAAGACCCCATTTTACCCCCTACTTCAACACTTTGTATCTCGCCCGTTTGGGACCCAAACTGGACCCTGTTTGAACCACAGTTTTACACACAGAAACATCACACTATGAGGCATTTTTCTAGCCCATTTCACACCATTTAGGCATCCCTAGCACTCCTTAATTTGCGCTCCTATGTAGGTCTCTTTTTCGCACTAATTCACTTGCATATTTTTGCCATGACCTCCGATTGACGATCCGTCTGCACCAACACATTTCCCTACACACGTGGGACAATCCTAGACACATTATTAACATGATGGTCCCTATAAAACTAATACATCTCTAATCCCCCTAACAAAACTACATTAAGACCTGCACTTGTGGTGGCAGAGACACCTTTTGCAACACTCACCAAATCTGCATGTAGCTACGCCCTAGCCAATGCCTCTGACACCAACGCTTGCCAAATTTGTATATAACTATGCTACAACCATTGCCTCCAACAATCCTCTACCCTGATCCCCTCCCAAAATTCAAGAAATCCCTTTGACTCCTCCATGCCACAACATGGCCGGACATTGTTGACGCGATGATGGGGATATTGACCTCGATGCGGAGGGGAACAATTTCTTTAATTGCAAAAATTTTGGCAACAATAATAACAAACAAGGTAGGCACCCCCTAGGTAAACTCAAACTTTCCAAATATAATGGTAGGGGTGATCCAACCCGATTCCTCCAGCATTTTGATGCTGCATGCCGAGCGGAGATCAATCCAATGAAACCAAGGTTGCCTGGTTCCCTATGGCCTTAACCGATGAAGCGTTCGAATGGTACCTAAACCTCCTAGTGGAAGAAAGAGCCACATGGGACCTGCTACAAACAGAATTCAAAAGGCGCTTTCAAATAGAGAGACTACAAGATGATCTTGCTCTTCAACTAAGCAAGCTCAAACAAGGTCATTGAGAAGATGTATGCACATACGTGGGCAAGATGAAATGCTTGATTGCCAAATGTGACCCACGCCCTGATGCAAAGCACCTCACGGACTAGTTCATTACAAGACTAAGGAAGAAAATCCATAGACATGAAAAAGATTAGTAGTTATGAAATATTCAGTACTACTCATATGGCAACCATTGACCTTGAGGATGGGATGACTGACTCTAACACCAATAGTGATGATGGAAGATCCAACGCACGAGATAAGTGCTCTAAAAAGGAAAAATCCAGGTCCACTACCGAAACATCTAATGAAGATTGCCTAGAGGCCATGACCATGAAGCGAAAATAAGAAATGATGCAATCCATGGAACAAGTCTCAGCCACCACCTTAGGGTTATCCACGGTGAGAAAATGTATGGTGCCCACACTGCATGGCCAATCATATAGCAAATGAATGCCAGTCCTAAGAGCTAGGATCACTGCACAAGCAAGTCCACCATCCAGGTTGTGGTGCCATATCTGTGTAGTCGGTGGCCATGATGAAAATAGTTCCATCTTCAACATGTGCAACGACCCACCTTGACCTCAACAATACCAACTGGCACCCATGCCATTGTATAAGCAACCGGAACTTGCACAAGCACCCCTAGCTCCGAGGCTGAATCCTACTCCCGTTCGAACATAAGTCCTGTAATTACTCAAGAATCTGAATCCACGACCATATCCAAGAGCTCCAAATCCAGCTCCTCAGGCAGTTCCAATACAACAATTGCAAGCCGAGGAATTAGACTTGCCATTTGAGTATGAAGCTGAATACCCAATATACTATGTAGAAGGCACAAAAGGTTTAATACCTGTCTATGGAAATCAAAGGCTCGGCTCACCAACTTCCGACCATAATAGCTTAAACAACCTTGTGGTTTCTAAAATGAGATAAACTTTGGAAGAGTTCCATTGGAGAGAGTTGAGGTTGATGGATACACATGTTAGGGTTTATGTCAAGACCCAAGACCATTATGTAAACAAAGTACATATGCTAGCAAGCCATGAAATTCCATTTCTCAAACATCTAGACAAAGTCTAAATACATGCACTGTGGAGTATTACTTATAGACACATTGTAAGTATTACCAAAAGGAGTTGTTGCATAACTTTCAATTTGAAAGTCAACCTTCCTATTTTGGTGAATGACTTGCTCTGGCACGCCACCACTTTCAAATCAATTGCCTTCTTGATCCTATCATTCTGCTCTGGTAGAAATTGTTCTTCTTTGTCTTCTTATCCCCCTTATCACAGCCGAACTTGTGTTTAGAGCACTATTTGACACCACTTATTGGCTTGCATATCATGTGCCTGCAACATGTACCATCCTTTTTTCAATGCATTGAGGATGCATCCACTCCCTCCTACTAGCTTGCATATCATGTGCTTGCAACATGTACTAGATCCTTTTTTCAATGCATTGAGGATGCATCCACTCCCTCCTGCTAGCTCATGTTAGTTCCATTATCAACTGGCCATGGTTGTAGTGGCACTGTGGGTGGATTCACAATGTTCTTGTTCAGATGCCATGTATGAGTCACATCGTCAAGACAGAACAACATGAGTACTGATAGCTGAGGTAAGTGTATGTGCCTACCCTCTTCCCATTAACATATATTTTGGATCCTTTCCCCAAATGTGAAGGGTAATTTATAACTTAAGAGGGGGAATTGAAAGTTAATGTGAAGGATCTAAGTTATACTCATTATATAGATTCTTGTTGCAGAGTCCTTGCATTCACACTATTCTCATTTATACCAATGCAAGATTGAGTGAGTCTACTTGGAAATTCATTCCTGGGATCAATGTTTTGAGAAGCCATAGTGCCCTCTTATGTAAACTTGATTGCCATGATTCGAAGCTGCATTTGTGAATTGCTTGCATGTTGAGCTCAATCGATTGGAAATTGTTTTCTTTGATTGAGAAGTTTTCGTTATATAAATTTTGATCCCCTCCAGCATAGCTTGTCGGCGAGCTATGTGGGAAGGGGATGGAAAAATATTTCCATTATATAAATTTTGATCCCCTCCTACATAATTGCTAGTGAGTTATGTGGGGAGGGGATGGAAAAATATATCTATGATAGAAAAATTGAGCTCCTCTATCATAGCTCACCAGCGAGCTATGTCCGGTGAGCTATGTTGGAAGAGGTCAACTTTTTGTAATGGATATATTTTTCTACCCCCCTTCAACATAGCACACTAGATTTCTTGTGATGGATATATTTTCCTATCCCCCTCCAACATAGCTAGCCAGTGAGCTATGTCAGAGAGGGGTAGAAAAATATATCCATTACAAAAAAGTTGATGCCTTCTGGCATAGCTCACTAGTGAGCTGTGAAGGATGGGACGACAAAAGAGAGAGTGAGAGGGGAATGCACTAGAGAGAGAGAGAGAGAGAGATTAGTAAATTTAAAGGGTAATTTGCTATTATATATGGAGTTTCTAATGCTTTAGTTAGACTTGTCTTATCTAGAAGACTTCAAATTTTTTTCTTAAATTGGCCAATTTTTTCCAAAATTGCTATCTTTACAATTTATTGAAGCATTAAATTAACAGTTCTCTTTGGAGGGTTTGAGCACTATTAAAAAGTATTTTAGAATGGTGAGATGACCACATCATTACATAAGCTTGCTATAGAGTCAATAACAGCATATACATTGCATCATATTGAGACCAATGATGGAGATAAAGAGGTGTACAAGACTAATGATGGAGATAAAGAGGTACAATTGGAGAATATTACAATTGGGGTGAGTATTTTCTTTTGCTGGCTCAATATATAAAGCTTTGATAGTAGTGGGTTATGAAATGCACTTAATGTTTTGAATATTTTTTCTAATGGATACTGCTTTGGCAAAAATTTATTTGTTGTAGCCAAGTATTTCAGAAACTACATCATTTAGAGATGATGATGACTTTGTTGATGATGAATTTCATTCAAAAGAAGAAGTCCCAGCTAAAGAAGAGGTGAAGGGTATGGAAAAAGCCAAAGTGAGGAAGACTCTTTTACTCAGATGCCTACTCACTTTCAAGTGGAATTATTAGCACAAACTATGGATCAACTTAGGATAGTGAGAGGGACTCCACCCCCACTAATCCTCTTTTGCTGAATTTACATTCATGATAGTGTCAAGTAGGTTCGATCTACATTGAAATCCACATTCACTTCTAATTGCTACTTGAGGAAAAAGGATCCTTTGTATTGTCTATGATGGGCCATTCTGGGACTGAAATTCTTGTCACTGAAGATGTCATTGCTACATTGGATACCATTTGGTAGGATGTGAATCAAAAATTTGAGGAAATCTTCGTAATGAATGAGATGTGGGGTGATTTAATCACTGGGATGGCCATCATAGGACTCAAACTTGGATGGAGGCTATCAAGGAGAACCATAGGTTTGATTCATCCAAGCACATTGCAATGAGGGTGCTTTATATCTGTTGGTCATGCAAATGAATTACCTTTGGTTGGAGCATCAATAGATTGAACAGGTAATTGGATGAGATGTTTTGACTGTGCATGTTAGGGTAAAAGATGATATTAGGATTTGATGATTAATGTTGCAATTTTTATTTGTGAAGATTAAAACGGAGTTGAAGGATGTTTTGTACTCACTTAGGAAACTAGGTGAAGTGAATGACTCTTTTTTTGCATCCAAGTTTACTCTTGAGGAGATGGGTCAAGTAAATTTGAAGTTCTGCAGTGGACTTTTTGGTATTTTGTTAAAGTTCTATGGTGTGGTGTTTGGTTTAAAGTATATGATTAAAGCTTCACTTTTCTATAGTTTGTGGTCTGGAGTAGTTCCTTAGCTTGAATGCCTATTATGCATTTCATTGTGTAGGTTAGAATTCCCCTGCTCACTCGTTACATGTTGGCATGTATTCTATTCCCAGTATGTCCTACTCCATATTGTTTTTGTTCCAAACACAAAGAATGGGATTTGATTGATTTGAATGTAAAATTGGAATATCAAGCACATAAGAAACTAGGTTAGTCTTGTCTTTTGTTGTAGCGAGAGATAGAAAAGGATCTCATGGCTAAAAAAGAGAAGGCCATTAGGAAGGGACAGAGGGCTAAAGCTTGAGATGAGATTGTTAGATGTCGCTATACTAATTATATGAGAAAGATTTTGAATGTACTCAGTGACAAGTGGTTTCAATTGGTAACAACAAAGACTTCTCAAGATACAGGTTTTAGGATGACACTTGAGAAGTTGCATCATTTGCGAAGGGAAAAGCTTTCAAATGAGCAAAAATGTTGCTTGCTTTCATTGTTGCATGGTGGAGTTGCACTTAGGGCACAACATGGAACCCCCTCAAGTGACAAGGATGATAGAATTTGGGTGGAGAATCAAGTATTCTATGAAAATGTGTATTTGGTTGTGATTGATTTGTTGCAAAATCTCTACAATCAAGACACTTCAGGTTGGAGGATAAGGATTCCTTAGCTCTTATGTTCTATTTCAAGTAATGGTGACATGCATGCTTCTCTTGTGCAATCAGTGCTCTTGGTATAACTGTTTTCAAGAAAAGTTATTGTAATCTTATGAAATGTAATTGAAATTCCACATATGCTTCAAGATTTACATTATTGAAAAACACTTGTATTTGGTGTTTCATGGACACATTGGAGCCTCCTTTAATCCCAAAATTGTAGCAAGAGATTATGTTTGTAGGAAAACGAGTGGTGTGGAGGTAAAGACTTACTTATCTTGTCCTTTCTTCAGTGGATGATAAGAATTTCCTTGTCATCGGAGGTTGTGTTTCATCTTTTTGCAAGTGGAAAGATTCACTATATGCCGAGCACTATGGATATGTAGAATCAAACCAAGATTGTGAAAGAAGTAAGCATGTACTCGTAGGAAACCAATATGGAAAAGAGGAGGGGGGGGTGTTGTCTGAGTGGGAGGAAAAGTATTGTCCTTGGTGGTTGGATTTTCCTTTGGGTAAATTTCAGGCTACTTCTGAGAGGTTGCACTATGAGCACCATGAGAAGGGATTGCTTTTGCATAACTTGGAAGATGATATGGAAGCGAGAAAGATGGCCACCACCCCTTTCACAGTGAGTCCTAGGAAGGTTGAGAGGCATAGCCAACCACCATCGGTTAAGACAAAAAATAAAAGTAAACAACCCTCAAATGTAGATAGAGAGCTAGTGATTTCCAACCCAAGAGGAGAAGGGAGGATTTAGATTACAGGAAGGGGAAGGTAATCACACCAAGTACAATTGTCAGATCTATTGTAATTTGTGCTAATGTTGTGGGATTGTGTTCGATGCACTGGGAAAAAAAGGGAAATCAAAAAGATTGATAATATTAAAGATTTCTTGGTCTTGCATGCAGGGCATGATGCAAGATATCTTATATGGCCTATTCCCAAAGTCTGAGTGAGATTTTCTAAATGAAGAAAAAACCAAGCAAAACCTGCTAACATGGGCATGCATATGCATCATCACCATCATTGAATTTGAAGCCTCTTAGCCCTCATAAATTATTGAATGTTTAGGGTGTGCGCTTGAAGATGTGTCCCCTAATAATTTTTCACACGTGCTCTAGTTCTTAGAAGTTTTTAAAATTACATTAACAGGATAAAAATCGCTAAAACAAGAGCACCCATGCTGGGAACAAGGAGTAACCAGCAGGAAAAACAAATGGACTACATTCACAAGCAATAGATACGTCAACGTATGCATCATCGCCATCATTGAATTCAGGAACAACAAGAAGTAATCATTGGGAAAAACAAATGGACTAAATTCACACACACAAATCCATCGACATATGCATCATCACCATCATTAAATTTGAAACTCTTAGTCATCTCATAAATTATTGAATGTCTAGGGTGTGTGCTTGAAGATGTGCATTGTCCTTTGTCTTTGGGGCTTGCTACAAAATTTCTTGGCTTGAATAGAGTGCTAAAGCATGAGACAAGGGGCTAATGCACAAGTGAGAGGGCCAAAGCATGAGAACTAGCCATTTGAATGAGGATTAGTCTATGCATTTCTCTCATGCTTTAGCCATTTGTCTTTCCATTCATTTCTTTCATGCCTTTTCATTCAAATTTGCTATGAATGCTATGTGAATAGTTACATGATCATTATAATGATCATTAAAAGACTCATCTATCTATGATCATCACATTTAACATTATCATAATGTTTTCTTGAGACTTTTCCCTTCTCATATTAGCATTGGGAATGGACCTCTCTTCTTAGGAGCAAGGGGGAGATCCTCAACATTGAGCTCCTTCTCCACGATGAAAATGCCTCCAAAGTGTCCCAAAACCCCCAAATCGACTTTTGAATCACCAAAATTGGACTATGCAGTAATGTCATTTTGATGGATTTTGCTCGATTTCTTCTTCGCTCGGAAAATCTTGCCTAGAGTTCAGGCGGAGTCATATAGTGCAGATATAATTCTTTTGGACATGCCCACTAACATGGCAGTTGAGAGTTTTGATGGCTTGCCTGATTGAAATAATTGGTCCATTGGCATGCTTGAGGCAGTGCTCAAACTTAGTGTGGCCATGTTGGATGATTTGAGATGGCCACACTAAGTTCGAGATCGCCACCATCGATTTCCTCTACCACTCATGATTGCCCCTACTATGGATTTGAGAGACGGATTTGTAGATTGGAAGACATGGTTTCCATGTTCATGACCGCATACCTTTGCAGGGCATAAATCATTTTGGAAGGAGACTTGATGGGAGACAATTGAATCTTTATTATTTTGGATTGCTTTTATTTTTTGGCTTGTTTTAGAGAGACTATGTTGTTTCTTTTGTAGGGCCTGTGTTGATTGTTGGAAACAGTAGGTACCTGGACAATCGAAGCTTTATGGGTCTTATTGTTGTTGATGCTTCGTATTCTCTTACTTTGATTTTGCCATAGTAATCTAGGAGATGGCCCTAGATTTGTACATTTTGTGTTACAAGCTAAGTGCCACAAAATTGTATGAAGAAAGAGGAAGATGAGTTGAAGAAAAGTTATTTAATTTGAAACATAATGCATGGACTCACTTACTTTCATTTGTGTATGGGGGCAAGTGGGACCATCGATGTAGGGGAGAAGGTTGGGGTGCATGTCATGAGAGTGGATTACAATCCAAAGTTTGTGAATTGGATCTCGACACATAGAGGTGAGTCATTCCAGTTTACATAGGCCAATTTCATTCCACATAGAGGTTTGTTGCATCTATGTGAATGACATTGCTCTGGAGGAGTAGCCATATCTATGTTTCCTTTCATTGTATGTCTTTGTTTTAGAAACATGCTATTTTGAATCACATTTGTAGCATCGATGTGGATGGCATTGCTCCAAACTAGCCATTTCTATATTTCCTTTCATTTTATGTCTTTATTGTAGAGACATGCTATTTTGGAATAAGATTTTGGCATGCATCGCACTCATTTATGGGATTTCATTAATCAAAAGTTTCACACTAGCAAGTTACTATTAGATATCAATGCTCCACTCTCGTGTAACTACACAGGAACCAGCTAACTCTACTTGTAAGCCCCCCATATGAGGAGAAGGCATTTGAGTAGCTCAGTTATCTGGTAGGTCCTAGTTTGACAGCAAATGGGGGCCATGTGTGGCCTGATGGCTCGACGGCTTCAGATAGAGTTGGCACACCACCAACTAGGCTACATGCAAGTGTGCGAGAAGGCATCCCATGACTGACCGCACTGAGGGTAGATGGAGCATTTCTCGGGGTAGCCCCCTCTTGGGTTACGGGGCCCGTTTGGAGCCTCAGATGATCCCGGATGGCTGTGGGCCGAACGAAAACCATAGGTTAGTTGCTCTGTTTTGCGCATTGGTTCTATCATATGGTCGGTGGCCTACCGACCCCCAGTTGATCGTTTTGGGTGGACTGGGTCAGCCATCCAATTGAGCCTAACTGACTACGAGTGGTGGCTATATAAGAGCAAGCTCGTGAAGCCCATTTCATCATTGCCTATAGCAACCCTGATTCCTTAGCATCCAGCCTCCGTCTTCTACTGTTTCTGGCATGCCATCGAAGCTACTTTGATAGGAGCGCATGCTTGGGAGGCAATGCCATCTATTGTATCAGTTCTATAGTAATCAAATTTTTGATTCTCCATACTATCTTGTTTTCTCTCTTCCATATGAGATCCTGTTATCTGTTGAGCACAGACGTTGTATTATTTTCTTACATGGTATCAGAGCCTAGACTCTAGCAAGAAGATTTGGTAGTGTGTTTCTATTTGCGAGCAAATTGTGAGAGATGGCCCAGCCCGCAAGACTGCGAATCCCACCGTTCGGCAAAAGCAAAAAGTTGGATGGCTCTAACTATCCTCACTGGAAGTTCAAGATGAAGACCATCCTAAGCGCATATGAGCTTTGGGACACTGCTATTGGGGTGGACGTGAGGCCGGCCGAGACCGCCGGATCCAACCAATGCAAGACAACAAATAGTACCAACTGCGGATGAGATTCTCGCATGGACAAGAAGAAATGAAGATGCGCTGTGTTTTATTATTTGTAGTATTAGTGAATCCCTCATGGCGTTAATTCAACATGTCACCATAGTGGAGGAGGCATGGACGGTCTTGAAAAATTAGTACAAGACCATGAATCAGATGCGGATTCAGAATCTGGAGACTCAACTCGCGAACAAAAAATTGCCTGAGTTTGAAGCGGCACAGAAGTTCATCACTAGGGTGAAGAATCTGCACGATCAGATGACTGCGATTGGCATCACCATCACCAGTGAGAATCTAGCACGAAGGTGCATATGGATTCTCCCACCAAAGTACGATAGTCTTGTTACGGCACTGAATACGCAAAATAGAAATCCACCCCTCAACTTTGAGGATTTCAGTACGATGCTTCTAGAGGAGGAGATGCATCAAAAGATGAGGACTGTTGGCTTTCTGGACCGGATCAAAGAAAGGTAAGGGTAAGGACTCTGGTAACCCATCTTCTTCTGATGATAAAAAGAGAAAGAAGAAGATCAAGTGCTTCTATTGCAACAAGGCAAGGCACAAGTAGAATGAGTGCTGCAAGAAGATTACAAATGAGAAGAACGGAGTGAAGAAAGAGTCTAGCAATAGCGCACAAGCAGTACCAATAGAGTTGTTTGTCGCAATTGAGGAGATTTGCACAGAGGCAGTTCATGTACCTGCAGATGAACCTTGGATCATTGACAGTGGTGCATCGTGCCACATGACCAATCAGAAGGATTGGTATACCTCTCTACAGCCGGTAGGGAATGACATCATGGTAGCAGTCGGCAATGATGCAAAATGTCCAACAAAAGGAAAAGGTACAATTGCTCTCGAGTCAGAGATGGAGTTGTAAAATAGTTGTCTGATGTTCTTTATGTGCCAGATATCAAGAGGAACTTGTTGTCCATTTCTGTGATCACGAATCGAGACCTCAAAGTTCAATTCGCGATAAGAATGGTGCACAGATCCTGGATCTTCAAGGAAGGTCATTGGTAAAGGTACACGGCGCAACAACATTTACGAACTCTTAGCTTTAAGTGCTCAAGCGGATGTGAAGAACACTAAGCTATGGCATGAGAGGTTTGGTCATCTAAACCTTAGTTCTTTGAAGGAGATGCATAAAAGTGGAATGATTGCAGACCTACCAGAAATTTCAGATCTGCCTAATGTATGTGAAGCTTGCATGATGGTGGGCAAGCAGCATCGGCAGCCCTTTCCTAAAGAGGCCAGTAGGGCAAAGGCTCCTCTAGAGCTCATTCAAACAGACCTCTGCAGAAAGATGAAGACGGAAGCTTTGGGTGATTCCTTCTACTTCATGATGCTGAAGGACGACTACAGTAGAAGGATATGGATATACTTCCTGAAGACGAAAGACGAGGCTTTCAGTAGGTTCAAGAAATGGCATGTAATGGTTGATAAAGAATTGGGGAGGAAGGTGAAGAAGCTGAGATCAGACAGAGGTGGAGAGTTCACATCGACTGAATTCGAAAGTTACTACAAAATTCACGGAATCGAGGCAAAAACCCCTGCCACATACATCAAAGCAAAATGGAGTAGCAGAATGCAAGATGTGCATCATCTACGAAATGGGCCGGAGTATGATGAAAGGAAAAGATTTGCCAAAGACTTTCTGGGCTAAAGCATGTAACACTATAGTTTACATCCTTAATCATAGCTACACGAAGACTATGAACGGGATGACTCCACTGCAAGCCTTTTCTGGTAAGAAACCTTCAACTGCACATTTTAGAGTTTAAACACATATATAAATGAATGAAAAAGAAGATTAGGGTGGTTCTACACCCACCAAAACTTGTGTGGCTCTCTATTTCTCTCTCTCCCTCTTCTGTTCTTGCTTTCGTTGAGAGCACTCTCAACTGGTATCAGAGCCCGGGTGATCTAGCTGAGCGTGCGTGAATGCTTGAAGCTCAGCAGCTCTGTGGAAGGAAGGAGACGCTCTGTGGGAAGCTTTGTGGGTAACTTTACTTGCATCTGAGTGTGCAGAGACCTTCAAGGAACCTTTGGAAAAATCACTTTGGTTTTCCGAAGTGGTTTTGAGAGCCTGTTAAGAGTTTTCAAAGAAAAAGTCGTTTTTTGAGCTTTTCCCTGCTCCGTTCGATGACAGAGACTCCATATTGACTAGTAGAGGCAACTATTGCTTGCTTTTGGTGTCCACTTCACTTCAGGAGCATGGAAACACCTTCATTCTTGAATCTGGGATCATTTCATTGGATTTCTAACTCACTGTGTCAGTTTTTGTGTTTTTTGCCCGGGTGTTGGAACTCAAGTTTGGAGCAACCATTTGTAGATCTGTCAGTTTTGGTGGACTCAAGAGGTCCTAAAACTTCTATGTTGCTCATCATTCGCACTTCTGTGGAGTTTACAAACAGCTCTATTTCCAAAAAAAAATTTTAGCCCGTGTGTTGGACCCAGTGATTGAGACCACGGTTTCCAAAACCGTCTATCTCATTGCATTTCGAACACCCAAAAACCCCTACCTGTCAGTTCTTGCGTGATTCGGTGGAGGATTTTCAGAGTTATAGATCTCTGTGTATTCGATTTCGTCTCTTTGTTATGCAGAAACCTTAGATTTATGCCACATGGCAGTGGATAAGTGTTGACTCCCATTTCTCACTCATCGGTTGGGATTTTGGAGTTCTGGTAGAAGAGAGATATTTGCAGATTTTCTTGCTGAGTCCGATTATGCAATGGCACCCATGTTTTGAGGCATCTCAGGTTCTATTTTCAGTAGCGGTCATTACCGTGGGACTATGATTTCTTGAGCATACCTTATGCAGATCACTCAGGTTGCAGTTTGAGCTATGTACGCTCATTTGTGGTATGCATTGGGTTACAGTGGATGATTTATAGGCCATTTGGATGCATTGTGGTCCTTATTGGATGCGCTGATAGGCCCAAATTGCCTTGTGGGATGCTATTTTTTATGGACGCTTTGCACAAGGATGCTATTTTATTGTGAGGGACAGCTTTGACACATTGCAGGTGATGCACTGATAGTGCTATGCTCTCTTGGATGAGATATTATTGATGCATGTGCCATTGGACGGTGTTTATGCTTGAGTCATTTGGCACTTACTGGCATTTTTTTTTGGGCCAGATTTGCTCATATGGATGCATAGTATATGCACATGAGTTAGATGCATCTTTTTGATGCTTTGAGCTTTGAGTTTTGGTGATATTTCAGTCTATTGTGGCATACACATTTGGGTGCACCTAGTATTTGGTGTGATTCTCTCTTGCAGGTACTAGCATTTGGGATTTTGTTTCATTTGCATCATGGCATCCTCTTCCATGTCTGAAAAGGAGTTTTTTAGCATTAAAAAGTTTGATGGGACTAACTTTTCTTTGTGGAAAGAACAAATAAGGGATGTGCTTATTCAAAAGAAGCAGATTAAACCCTTGGCAGGAATTGAAGCTAAGCCTGCAAATATGTCTGAGGATGATTGGAATGAATTGGATGCATTAGCAAAGTATACTATAAGAGTTCATCTTGCAGAGTCAGTTTATTTCACAGTAGTAAATGATCAGACTATGGAAGATTTGTGGAAGAAACTGTGTGCCACTTATGAGAAGGAAACTACCTCTAATAAAGTTTACCTCATGAAGAGGAGCAGGTCTCCATTGCTTCTCACTTGAATGAATTCAATATTATTTTCAGCCAGCTTCACGCTCAGAAGATGAATTTTGATGTGGAGACTAAGGCAATATTTCTCTTATGTTCGTTGCCATCCTCATGGGATACCTTCCATACAGCTGTCAGTAACTCTGCACCTGGTGGAGTACTGAAATTTGATGATTTTGTGGGTAGCTTGTTGGCCGAGGAGATTAGATGGAAGTTTATGGATGGCAACAAGCAGGATGCAGCCTTAAATGTGCAAAGGGGCAGATCACAGTTCAGGGGGAAGTCCCAAGAAAGAGGGAAGTCTCGTAGCAAATCCAGGGCATGGAACATTGAGTGTTACCACTGTGGCAAGAAGGGCCAATGAAAAAGGATTGCTACAAGCTGAAAAGAGAGCAAAAGGATAAGAAAAAGAATGCAAATTGGGGTGCAAATCAAAAGGAAGAGAGTCCAAGGGAGGACAAAGGAAAAGTGAAGATCGAGGAGATCAATGCAGTTACACATGATAGTGACAATGATGTTCTCTTCATGTCTAGTTTATCTGTAGAGTTGCTTACCACTTCAGATGATGCATATTCCCAGGATTGGATTTTGGATTCTGGTGCTTCATTCCATGTAACTCCCCATAGGGAATGGTTCTCCACTTATGACAGTGGAAAGACAGGTTGTGTGCATCTTGGAAATGACTATGCATGTGACATAATGGGAGCAGGTGACATAAAGTTTTCTTTTGCAAATGGTTCTGCATTTGTTTTGAAACATGTGAGACATGTGCCTAAGCTGACCAAGAGTCTTATTTCAGTGGGTCAGCTAGATGATGCTGGTTTTCACACCACTTTTAGCTTTTAGAGTTGGAAAATTCAGAAGGGCTCTATGCTTTTGGCCAGGGGTGCCAAGTGTGGGACTTTGTATCTCTTACATGTATCAGGGGTATTTGATCATGTTGTTGCAATAACCGAGCAGCCAAGCACTTCTTTGTGGCATTGCAGGTTGGGGCACATGAGCCAGAATGGAATGAAACTCTTATGCCATTTGGGTTATGTACCGCATTTGAGTTTCTCTGATTTTGAATTTTGTGAGCATTGTCTCTATGGGAAGTAGACTAAATCAGCCCATAAAAGAAGGGGAAAGAAAGAGTTTGAAAAGCTTGATTTGGTGCATTCAGACGTATGTGGTCCCATGCCTACACGGTCATTAGGCGGGGCTGAATACTATGTGATATTCATTGATGATGCAACTAGGAAAGTGTGGGCTTATGCTATAGCTCGGAAGAGTGATGTGTTCCAGGTATTTCAGAAATGGCTAGCCTTGGTTGAGAATCAGTCAGGTAGAACGCTTAAATGCCTATGGACTGACAATGGTGGAGAGTATCTCTCTCATGACTTTCAGCATTTCTGTGATACACATGGGATTAAGAGGGAGCTCACATCCCCTCATACTCCAGAGCAAAATCCAATTGTAGAAAAGATGAACTGTACCATTCAAGAAAGGTTGCAATGCATGCTTTCCAATGCAAGTCTTTCCGGTGGTTTTTGGGCTGAGGCAATGAAGACTGTAGTGCATGTGATCAATAGATCACCTAGTAAGAGTTTGGATGGTGGTATTCCTGAAGAGGCATGGAGTGGCAAGAAGCCCTCTTACTCTCATTTGCATATATTTGGGTGTGAGGCATATGCACATGTACCAAAAGAGATTCGAAAGAAGCTAGATCCTAAGTCTAGGAAATGCATCTTTCTGGGTTATGGTGAAAGTGGAGAGATGGGCTATCGTCTCTGAGATCCAAAAGCAAAGAAGATCATATGCAGCCATGATGTAGTCTTCAATGAGAAGAAGATGCATAAGGCACCCATGAGGGATGTGGAAATGAGGAGAATCACTTTCCAGGATGTGAATCCACCTACATATGTTGATAGACAACAAGCTGTCCATCCACCAAATGTGCAAGAAATGGTACCACCAAGTACTCCCACATGTATACAATCAAGGGTAGATGATGGATCATCTATTGGTGGAAATGATGAGCCAAATGTGGCTGATATGCAAGTGGGACAGCAAGCTGAAATGCCCTTGAGAAGATCTTCTAGAGTGTCTAGACCGCCTGATAAGCTTGTTCCAGGGGTAGACTATGTGATGCTTATTGATTGCGGGGAGCCTTCTTGCTACAAAGAGACTATGATGCGCGAGAATCAACGCAAGTGAGAGTATGCTATGCAATCAGAGATGAGTTCACTTATGAAGAATAAGACTTGGGACTTGGTTTCTTTGCCACATGGAAAGAAAGCATTGCCATGTAAATGGGTCTACAAAATGAAGGTCACAGGTGATGATGTGCCTAGGTACAAGGCCCGTTTGGTTGCTAAAGGGTTCAAGCAAGAGAAGGGTGTGGACTTTGATGAGAGATTCTCTCCAGTTGTGAAGATGACCACACTTAGATGCATGCTTGGACTAGTGGCAGAAGAGGATATGGAGCTTATGCAGATGGATGTCAAGAGAGCTTTCTTGCATGGGGATTTGCATGAGGAAATTTACATGGTGCAGCCGGAAGGCTTTGAAGAAAAGGGCAAAGAGCATTTAGTATGCAAGCTGAAGAAGAGTCTCTATGGTCTTAAGCAAGCGCCTAGAGAATGGTATCAAAAGTTTGATGCTTTCATTCAGTCCCAGGGTTTTAGAAGGAGTGAAATTGATCACTGTCTCTACACTAAAAGGGCTAAGGATAATAGCCTGATAATCTTGGCACTATATGTGGATGATATGCTATTGGCTAGCAAGAATACTTATGAGCTAGATGCATTAAAGGCCAAGTTGCATGAGGCCTTTGATATGAAGGATTTGGGATTTGCAGGTCATATTCTTGGTATGCGCATCATGCGTGATCGGAGTAGGAAACTCCTTTGGCTTTCACAAAAAGAGTATGTTACAAAAGTATTGCAGTGTTTCAATATGGAGGGGGGGAAGGCAGTGAGTACTCCATTGCCTCCATATGTGAAACTGAGTCATACAGATAGTCCCAAATCAGATGAGGAAAGGGCCATGATGGCCAAGGTTCCTTATGCATCAACAGTTGGGAGTCTTATGTATGCTATGATAGCTACTAGACTAGACATTGCATTTGCAGTGGGAGTTGTTAGCCGATATATGGCTAATCCAGGAAAGAGGCATTTAGAGGCAGTTAAGTGCATCATGAGGTACATGAAGGGTACCAAGGAGATGTGCATCTGCTTTGGTAGAGGAGACATGCGTGTACTTGGGTACATAGATTCAGACTATGCAGGGCATGTGGATAGTAGGAGATCCACTTCTGGTTATGTGTTCACCTTTGCAGGTGGTGTAGTGTCGTGGTTGTCTCGTGCACAGAAGTGCATTGCTTTGTCTACCACAGAGGCTGAGTATGTTGCAGCCACAGAGGGTTGCAAGGAGGCTATATGGCTTGATCAGCTAGTGGGAGATTTGGGGATTCATACAGGTGTACCGACATTGCATAGTGATTCCATGAGTGCTATTCAACTAGCACAGAATCCGGTCTTTCATGCAAAGACCAAACACATTGAGGTCAGGTACCATTTCATCAGGGAGGTACTTGAGGACAAGCGCATAGAGCTTGTCAAGGTTCATATAGATGATAACCCTGTAGATATGCTGACCAAGAGTCTACCTAGTCTCAGCGGTTTGAGTATTGTCGTGTATTGATGGGCATTGGATAGTATGCTCACTAATTGTTCTCCCTTAAAGGCACATTATCCTTTAAGTGGGAGGTTGTGGGGGTTAAAGGTCACTGTGCCTTTACCTCGGTTATGTACAATACTCAAACACATATATAAATGAATGAAAAAGAAGATTAGGGTGGTTCTACACCCACCAAAACTTGTGTGGCTCTCTGTTTCTCTCTCTCCCTCTTCCGTTCTTACTTCCGTTGAGAGCACTCTCATGTCCCTGATGCTACCAAGACCAAATGGGAACTGAAGAGCCGGAAGTGTATTTTCTTGGGCTACATTGAAGAGGCGAAGGGTTACCATCTCTATAACCCTGTTACCAAGAAGGTAATTGTAAGTCGCGATGTGGTCTTCTCATAACAGCCACATCAATTGGAGGAGGATGCTTCCTTCCTAGACAACCGAGATGAGGATATCCATCCAGTACCACCACCAACAGCAGACCGAACTCCCCCAATGGTGCTTGGGAGGATTCAAGACAAAGAAGATGAAGAAGAGCCTACAGAACCACAATGGCAACGGCCATTCCCAAAGTGGGTAAAGCAGCTTTTGGATGGTCGAGAACCTCCAGCCATTGAGGAGGAACCATCCAAACACCACCGGTCTAAGAGATTAGAGGAGCAAAGAAGGGCGCAGGAACACTTGGTCAACTATGCTTTGATGACAGAAGTGATCCGTGCTGATGAACCCAAGTGTTTTGAAGAGGCACAGGGCGATGATAGGTGGATGGAGGCTATGCAGTCAGAGTATGGCTCCATAATGAAGAACAACACTTGGGACCTTGTGGATCGACCACCAAAATGCAAGGTAATCGGAACCAAGTGGGTGTACAAGACCAAGTACAAGTCCGACGGCACGTTGGATAAGTACAAGGGTCGGCTCGTGGCAAAAGGATTTGCACAGGTACATGGTTTTGATTATCAAGATACTTTTGCTCCCACAGCTCGACTAACCACAATTTGTAGTGTTTTGGCTTTAGCTACCCAGGGAAATTGGCCCGTGCTGCAGATGGATGTGAAATCCACCTTTCTAAATGGAGATCTCAAGGAGGAGGTATACATGGAACAACCACTAGGTTTTGAGATCCTTGGTTCAGAAGGTAAAGTTTGCAAACTAAAGAAGGCACTTTACGGGCTAAAACAGGCCCCACAAGCGTGGTACCAATGAATTGATGCCTACTTTCTACAAAACGGGTTCAGGAGGAGCCCGTCTGATGCAAATTTGTATATCTTCAGAGAAGGAGGCAGGTGTATGATCATGGTCCTTTATGTGGACGACCTTGTCATAATAGGGAACCATGAAGAGAAGATCTCGCAGATGAAGCATTTGCTAGGAAGAGAGTTTGAAATGACAGACCTCGGACTGATGCATTTTTGTTTGGGGATTGAAGTTTGGTAGGAGCTAAAACAGATATCTTGATCTCACAGCTGAAGTATGTTGGAGAGATACTAAAGGCATTTGGCATGGCTGAGTGCAAGACAATTGGTACCCCTATGGAGGTTGACATGAAGCTCTCAAACGAGGATGCATCACCACTAGTGGACGAAGCGAAGTATAGAAGGCTTGTGGGCAGCTTGATTTACCTGTGCAACACAACCGAACATCAGTTTTGCGACTGGTGTACTAAGCAGGTTTTCCAATAAGCCCCGGGAGAACCATTGGAGGGCAAGGATGCGGGTGCTAAAATACATCAAAGGCACACTTGATTATGGCATCACCTATACCAAGGGCAACATCTTGATCGGATTCTGTGACTCAGATTGGGCAGGAGATGTGGACAGCAGGAGATTAGTGACAGGGTACTGTTTCTCACTTGGATCTGGAGTTGTCATGGGTCAGCAAGAAGCAACCCACAGTTGCTCTTTCTTCTACCAAGGCCGATTACAAATCTGCATGCTTTGCTTCTTGCGAGGCAGTGTGGTTGAGGAGGATTTTGGGGGACATGGGTGTAGTGCAAAATAAGCCTACGCAGTTATCATGTGACAATCAGAGTTGCATGGCGATTGCAAAGAGCCCGGTGTTCCATGCTCGCACAAAACATATTGAGATTCAATATCACTTTGTATGCGAGCTCATCATGGATGGAGAGGTCGACTTGGTGTACTGTCCGACTACAGAATGCTGTGGACATCTTCATGAAGGCTCTTGGAAGAGACTTGCTAGAGAAGCATCTTCATTGACTTGGCATTAGACCGAAAAAGTAAGTTCACTTGCGGGTGGACATTGAGGGGGGGGTGTTAGATATCAATGCTCCACTCTCGTGTAACTACACGAGAACCAGCTAACTCTACTTCTAAGCCCCCCATATGAGGAGAAGGCATTTGAGTAGCTCAGTTATCTAGTAGGTCCTGGTTTGACACTAGATGGGGGCCATGTGTGGCCTGATGGCTGGACAGCTTCAGATAGAGTTGGCACACCGCCAACTAGGCTCCATGCAAGTGCAGGAAGGCATCCCTTGACTAACCACACTGAGGGTAAACGGAGCATTTCTCGGGGCAGTCTACTCTCGGGTTGCGGGGCCTGTTTGGAGCCTCAGATGATCCCGGATGGCTGTGGGCCAAACGGGTACAATAGGTTAGTTGCTCTATTTTGTGCACCGGTTCTATCGTATGGTCAGTGGCCTACCGACCCCCAGTCGACCGTTTTGGGTGAACTGGGTCGGCCACCCAATTGAGCCTAACCGACTACGACTGGTGGCTATATAAGAGCAAGCCTGTGAAGCCCATTTCATCACTGGCTACAGCAACCCTGATTCCTTAGCATCCAGCCTCCGTCTTCTACTGTTTCTGGCATGCCATCGAAGCTTCTTTCATAGGAGCACACGGTTGGGAGGCAGCGCCATCTATTGTATCAGTTCTACAGTAATCAAATTTTTTATTCTCCATACTATCTTGTTTTCTCTCTTGCGTACGAGATCCTGTTATCTGTTGAGCACAGAAGTTGTATTCTTTTCTTACAGTTACCTACATATAGGGTTTAGGGCACCACTCTTTGGGCTTTTGATTTCTCTCATAAAAAATTGAATTATATATGGATACATTTTTGTGTTATGGTCATCAAGATGCCAATAACTAGATTGCTCGAGAGAAATGTTCTACTCTTGGCTATTCATTTGAAATGGATTTCTTGCAATTTGGTAGAGATGATTGCATTAAGGGTACATATTTGTTCTACAATAGCATATTAAAGATAGCCAGCCACTAGCTATGTTCTTTGTGGTTGCATCTTACTGAAAAACTCACGAAGCTAGCAAAAAATAAACTCGCAACATGTCAAACCCCTTCTCCCTCTCATACAACTCTAGTTGTGGTCCACCTTACCCCTTTATGCAACATCATAGGAGCAGTGTACTACAATCTTGTTCCTTCTTTTGTAATCTTTTTTCAAGCCACTTTTATGGAATCAAGTCTTTGAGCATGTAAGTTGGAAGACACACAACAAGTTACTAGTAGTCTATCATAGATTGTGGTTCTAGAGTGCATTGTTCAACCTTCCTTGTAGGGAAGAGAAGATGTTCATGCATGCAACAATGAGGCGATTTGCTCCAAGCACTTTGTCCCCCCTTTTCTTCTTTCTTCCCTCCCCCTTTATTCTCTTCCCTCCCCCTTTCTTTTCTCATTCCCTCTTCTTTCTTCCTTCCCCTTTATTTTCTCCTTCCATCTTCTTTCTTCTCTCCCCCTTTCTTCTCTCTTTCCTCTCCCTTCCTTCTCTCCTCCAACTTCTTTCTTCCCTTCTCCTTTCTTCTATCTCCCCCCCCTCCATCCCCCTTTCTTTCTCCTCCCATCTCTCTCCCCTTTATTCTCTCTTTGTTCCAATTTCTTTCTCTCCTCCCCTCTCTTTTTTGTGCCTTTTCTTCTCTCTCCTTGTCTCCTTTCACTCACTTTCCCTCCTTAGATCTATTATTCACTCCCCCTTCTCTCTCTCATATCTTTCCCTCCCCCGCTCTGTTATTCACTCCTTGTCCCTTGACCCACATCATCTCGTCTCATAACTTCCCCGTTCCCCTCCCTGCTATTCACTCACCCTCCCCTTTCATGCAATTTCTCCTACTAATTCACTTTGCCTCCAATCTCTCATATCTTTCTCCCCCTCTCCTCTTTTGTATCAATCTCCTCCCCTCACTTGTGTCCTTTGTGTGCTCCCCCTTTGCTGAAACTATACTCAACCCCCCTTGTTGCTCAATTCCTCTTTGCCACCTTTCCCTCCACTCAACCCCCCTTGTTGCTCAATTCCTCACTGCCCCCTTTCCCTCCACTTATCTCTTTGTTGTCCCATTTCTTTCCACACAATGCTTAGCCCTGCCTCTTTTCTTCTACATCACTACTCAATTCTGACTACATTCCCTCTCTCTCTACGTCAATCCACATGTCATTAACCCCCTTGCAATTCCATGTTAGCAACAACCTTCCCATCCTAATTTCTCCCCTCCTCTTTGTTTGTCTCGACCACACCCCCTCGACTCTTTTTTCAAAACCCCCCTCTTCTAATTCTGACCTCTCCCTCTCTCAATGATACTTAGACCCCCTCTGTCCCCTACTGCCCTCTCATGTATCTCCATCTCCCCCTTGTCTCTCCCTTCCCCCTTTCTCGTATGTTCTTCCTGCTCTTGTTGCTCCCCTCCCCCCTCTCCCATATGTCCTCCACCTCCCCCCACATATTTACTTCCATCCCATTGTGCCTCTCTCAGCCCCATTTCCTTCCACCTCCCTCTTATTGTGCATTTCCCTTACTCCCCTCTTTATAATTCACTCACCCTTTCATTTTCATCCATTCCCCTCACTGTGTCACTCATCCCTGTAGCTTTCGCAATTCCTTCCCTCCCCCTCAATGCTGCCACGATCCCCCCTCACATTTTGTTCCTTGCCACTTATTGTTGTCTCACCCCCCACCATTTTCTCTCGTCCCCCCTACCAAACAAGCACCCCGACTTTATTATGTTGCACTCCCAAACAAAACTTACTGAAAGGTACTCATAGTTAAGCCAACCCTTCAACCTAGGTTAGGATAATCTAAATTAACTTGATTGAAACAACCTTGGTTATTTCTATCTAGACCCTAACTGGTTAGAAAATAGTTAAGTTTAGGCATCCTATGACTAAGGACCATTTACACCTATCCTTAAACATCTAAAGAACCACCCCTATGCCCAATTTTGATGAACATCAACTTAAACTTCCAAGGCCATATCTTAGCTATTTGGGGACCTAAGATTTTAAAATTTTCCATTCTATTGAAGCTTCTCATCAGAACTCAAGATTTTGAGATTTTCCCATTCCATTATCTATCATTATGGACATCACTTGCTCGCCTAATCAAAGCTCCAATTTATGCCCCTATTTTGTGCATAGCTCATCGTAACTTATTCAAACTAATTAGAATTGAGTGCAGTCTTCACTAGTCTCTTCAACCCTTCAAATGAAACACTTAGAATAAGACTTTTGATTAGACTTGAAAAGTACTACTCAAGTGCTCCACAAGTGTACAAAATGATAAAGAATTATACCAAAATTTTTTGGAACAGAGCTAATCATCTAGGCAGTGAAGTTTGGATGCATCACACATATCTCTCACAATATATGCACCTAGGACACCATAACTCCAGTAATAAACCTTCCACTTAATTGTCCAAACACCCTTAGTTGATCTTGATAACCTAGAATTCTTAGGACCTCAATCATAGGCATTCCAACACACCATTAGAAATACAAGCCCAACCACCCTGCCCAAACATTAGGACATTAAAACATATCACACGAATTAAATTTTTCAAAGGCAAATCCATCTAGGACCTCAACATTATACCCCAATCCTCTAGCCAAACATTATTCCAATCAGTTAGTGGCCAATCTTTCAATTTAGTGACCATCATCTAGCCTATCAACCCAATCTAATTGTCCTAGACCTAAATACTTGTCCACTCCCCTATGACCATCCCACCTTTTTTTAGACTAAAACTAAAACCAATTAGTCCCCAACTAACCTATTTTAAAATTTCTAACACCCAGCTAGTGGGCCCCACTTGATCCTAACCCCATAGACCCTAGGCCTAGGAGAGGCTAGTAAATGCTAATACAATAAGATGACTAGCAGTAATAGAATTAACCTAGCTACCTAAACTAACACTAGAAGAAATTTGAGATGATTATGAGAATGTTCAAGCAGTTGTGCTTTGCACCATTAAAAAATGTCATCTTTAGCTCATCTAAGAATTATTACCTTAGTTATTACAATTGGATTGAGGGAATAAAAGTCAAGTAATATTTGACCACAACTCTCATAGTTCATTTATAGTTCCAAGTTTAAACAAAGATCCAACTAGATCACAGTGTATAAGAGCTCACAATGGAACGTGCATGGAATCCTACTTTTGAGGTTTATCCCCAATACATCTACATGTACTAGTGCTCAAATGCAATAGTTGGAAACAATCTCTTGAGAAATTCATAATGAACATGATCCATGTGCATATATGTCAATGTTATCATGTAGCAGTGACCCCAAAGAATGTATTTCTTTATTGGAGCGAAGATAGTTAGTAGGTACGTTAATGTAGGATGAAGATTATTTGAGCTTGTTCCCACAAACTCTAATAGGGGAAGAAAATAATTGGTACCTCAACTTGGATGTGGAAATTCATAATTTGTGGCCCATGCTATGACATTAGTTTGTGAAATAGTTCACACCGTATGGTAGAACAATGATGATTAGTTTGTAAATAGTTCACACCACATGGTAGAACAATCATGAGTCTAAATTAGAGAATAAAATCAACTTGTTCTTGTAGCCATGATGATGAAGACACAAAGAAAGAAAAATTATATGCTGAGTAGTTTGAAAGGATAGGGATACACTGAATAATTATTTTAAGAAGCTACAAAACATTATAAGCGAAAGAGATTTTGCATTAACAAAACAACACTCAATTAAGTGCTTTGCAAAATGATTAGATGAAGAGATTCAAGAGCAATTTAAACCTAATTGAAAAAGATTGTGCAATGATAGAAGCAAATTGGAAAAGAAAAATTCCAAGGACAAAGCTAACATAAATGGAGCTAGTTCAATCTCCAACACACATGAAAATACCTAAAAAGCCTTTAGATGAAGCGAATAATAAAGAAGAGCACCTACCAACATTCTTACCAAATGTAACACCTATCAATATCAAAGTGGCAATCTAGAGTATGAAGAAAAAGAAGAACAAAAGTAGTTGTGTAGACATTAAATGTACAATACATCACTCCTAAAATTCTTTTTAAAATTTTTGTCAGTTATGAGTAGTCCTAGAATAGGAACTTAAGAGGGTCATAGAATTATTAGGCATATGTTGATTAGTGGGTTTAGTTTATCAAGTTATAGTTAGAAATGTGTGTGGACTTACTTGCCTATATTAGTACATATAAATTCATTAATCAATATGTAGCTTTTTTATAGCATATCAAAGTGACGAATCATCATTAGTCACTCTCAATAAGGCCCATTCAAGTACTACTAGCTATCAATAATAGCTCTTTGACCCGTTATAGTTTTTTCGATCTCTACTTGAAAGGTCAATGACCTTTAATTCTATGTGGTCCATATATTTTATGCCTATAGCTCTAGTCTTAGGTTGGGTTAACATGGATTCTCATGTGTTGACGTCCATAAACACAATTCCTTGTATGGAGATTTCCATATATAGATCCATAATAAAAAATGGCTAATAAATTTTAATATATGTGCATTTCATATACATATGTCTGGTGATTTTGGACTATATTAGCATTAAGGAGAAAGTTAAAATATAGAATTGAATATATATTAATCCCTTTTTATTCATTAGTTATTCATTTATTTGTGCCTTTATTTATTGAGTTATCAGCATTTAGTAGATCCTTTCTCTTGCTAATCATTATTGATCTTGTTATGCACTAGTTTCTTAGTAATCTATTAGACCCCTTATCCTGCTAATCATGTCATTTAAAGCCTATATGATGGCATGAGAAGGGAATTCTCTCTCTCTCTCTCTCTCTCTCTCTCTCTCTCTCTCCTCTCCAATTCATTAAACATGGAGAGATACATTAAGGGTCATGGTCCTGCTAAGTAAACCCTAAACAAGAATCACAAAATTGATCAACATTTCAATCATCCTCTTTCAATTCACTCAAGGCCTTGGGATTCCATCTCCATGGAATTCTTGCTTAGAATACCTACATCTAAAAGGAAACTTGATTGTATCTATGTGGCGATAGAAAATGATAATTTCCATGCCTACCTAGGGCCTACCTTCAACATGTATTATAGCCAAGATACTACTCATTTCTTTAAAAAATGGATGGGTAAGCCTAAACAAAGCATCAAGGTCCTCTCTTTATTTTGGACAATAGTATGGCAAGATATGGACACTCAACTACAACATTCCATATCTTGGCATCCACCCACAAATAAGTGGGAAAATTAAAATGGTCAGTAGAGTCTTGATCCATATGATAAGGATCTATTGTAAGCATATATTTGAAACATGGGATGAATTTACTTGCCCTACATACAGTAGGATGCCACATTCACCCTATAAAGAAGAGCCACCTTGAAGTATGCTATGGATATTAGCCTATACTTCCTATGGACTTGGTAAGATAAACACCATAAACATCATGTGCATTATGATGTTTTTGGCACTTGCCCAAGGAATAATCAAAGGAGACAGGAAGAGATGCTCAATGTGAAGGTTACTTGAAGCCTCACTACTTTACTTTGCTTTTAGATGACCTACCACCCATCTCCCCTACTCTATCCGTAGATCTCATGCTTCATTATGGACAAACCCTTCTAGAGGGTGCAATGCTACACATGAAGGTCTTTAGAGACATATGGAGGGGCCCTCATGAATTGTGCATGGTGGGCAAGAATGGCCAAATATAATCTATTCATCATTATGAGCAAACTCTTTTAGAGGATGCAAAAGTAGACACAAAAATTAATAGACACAAGGTGGGCCCTCAAGAATTGTACATGGTGGGCAAGAAAGGTGAAATTCCATCTATCCACAGTGATCGAGGATGTGGAAAACCTCCTTGACTCAAGAGGGGGGGGAAATGGTGTGGATCCATCACATTGAGGATGTGGAAAACCTCCTTGACTCAAGAGGGGGGAAAATGTTGTGGATCCATCACTTTGATCATGTGTTACTTTAATGAGGTAATCTATAACAAGTCCATTGCATTGAAGTATGTGTGTTTATGTGTGTCTTCTCCTTAGTTACGATGGCTTGGATCCCAAATTATGTAACCAAAGTGGCCATTTACAATGTAGTCAATCAATGGTTATGGATCTTAGCTTGGAGTGTTTGTCAAGGTTGAGTGTGTGTTAGGGATCTAGGGAGAATCAAGATAGGTACACAATGATGTGATTAAAATGAACTACGAGGGATGCTTGATAGCACAAGGAGGAGAGAAAAGACTAAAGAGATAGGAGGATGATAAAAGGACCGGGGGGGGGGCTTGCAGAGTGATTTGTAGGAGGGGGGAATACAAGGCTCCATGCAATGATGCACACATGTATGGTTGACCATTAGGTGGCACGTGACACATGGGGTTGATTCAAGGGGATAGGGGGCATTTAAGGGTGTTTGGGAGAGGCACCATGGGAACCATGTGTGCATGTAATCATGTGATGAGGTACAAGTGTGCCTAATGGTGCACATGCAAGGGTGCCACATGGATGTGCATAAGCATAATAGGTGGAAAATGACACATGATATTAGCTAGCTTCTAAATCAAAGATTGATGCATAGTTGTGTGCCACATGACTACACACAAGTGCAATGGGTGCCATGAGCAAGTATGCCATATGCTAGTTAGTACATGGTCGCACACAAATGCAAATGGCATGGCACACAATTTTAAGCTAGTCTCCACTAGACAATTAGAGCATAATTGATGCATATTTGTAGTTTGATGAACAAAAATTCAAACTTAACTTTTAGATTTCTTAGGATACCTAAACATTACATTGTCCATTGTCTTTTTATAATTTTAATTCATTCAAAATAAAAAGTCAAAGGAGATGAATAAATATGATCTATGAGTCTATTGGAACTTAAAAACTAGGAGTAGAATATGTCTAGGGTATCTTCAAATATATAAAAGATAATTTCCATGAATTTGACCAATTGGGAGGCAAAAATTGGGAAGTGGGAAAATATGAACATAGATAAAAGGAAAAATTATTCATGGGTGGAATTTTGGAAAGGACAATTTTAACACAAATAAAATAATGGGTTAAGCTATAATTCCTAGTTTGTATTCTTCACTTGTTGATGATGAGCCTATGACATTGTTTTTTGTGCATGCGCATGGGTGTACATGTGCATGTACATGCGTACATGCATGCATAAGTGTGTGCACACGTGTGTGTGTGTGTGTGTGTGTGTGTGTGTGTGTGAGAGAGAGAGAGAGAGAGAGAGAGAGAGAAGGGGGACGGGGTGAGGGAGGGTATATTTTGGTGTGTTTTCCCCCCTCATTACTTATATTGGTCGGCTCCTTAGTTAGCAACCATGAAGTTCAATATGACAAGTGGAAAGGTGTATGCTAAAAGTCTTCATCACTTGTTGTTGATATGGGGTGCTTTCACATTTTATAACAAGTCACCTTTATTCTTCAGACAAGATGTGACACCTTTGTAGTGTGCATGAAACTTTTGCCACTTACTAGTTTGAAGGGGAACAATCGGCGTGAAGTCTATCATCTCATGTCTTTTTAAATGAGAGGGAGGGGGAGAGTCATATTTGGTGGGCCGAAAATTTTATTGCCAAATTATAGTCAATAATATTTGATTTCGTCAAAGTAAGATTAATGCATAGTTAAGCAAGAATGCATTTTGAGTTCCTTTCCTTTAAATGCATTCTTGTGGTGAGAAACCTATGAAGCACTCTTACACACTGAGCCATTCCCATGTTAAATAGGAAAATTTGGATGAAGAAGTATAACATAAGAGTAAACTATTATGAAATGGAATGGAGATACAAGTGGGAAAGCTAGCAAACATAATCTTCCTAAGGTACTCACTAGAAAATTAAATAGAGATGCCATAAATAATGTATACTTGATAGATACTCAATGAGTACTTTGACAAGAACACCTAATAATTCCATATTAAAATCTCACCTAGACGTTGCTTGAGATGAAGTAAATTCATAAAAGTGCTTTTCACGTAAGCTCTTCTTTCAAATTGGAAAACAATATAGGAATTGTGTCACATCAAGAGATGAGCCAATCCTAAATTGCTTATGCTTTGGATCGGGAGCACTTCGTGCATATGAGAACTTTGAATAGTCCAAAGCATTGGTTAAGTGTAACCAAAAAAGAAGAAGAAAAAGCACATTGTGTCTTGATCAAGTGGCAAACTCTCATGTGGTGTAGGTCTAAGCCTCATTATTTACCTTGCATTTTCAAATATGATTGGGACAAAGGTGTCGCTAAGTGTCTTCTTCTACTGAAAGGAAAAGCTTGTAATTCATGGTGCACTCAAGGGACAATAGACATTAGGCACAAGAAAAGATTGTGCATTGCAAAACACGAGATCATATAAAACCTACTACATACATCGAAGTAACATAAAAAAGTGTCAAGTAACATAAAAAATTGCCCCAAAAAACACCTTCCCACCCTACAAAATATTCAAAAAAAATATTACCTAGGGAAAAATACAATTTGGTAGATGCAACTAAATAAGCTAGGTGGAAAGAAAGAAATAAAGAATGCTTGACTAGCCATATCATGGTGAAAGAATCACTATAGAAGAAAGTAACTACTTGACTAGGCATAGCATGGTGGAAGAATCATTATAGAAGAAAGTAACTACTTGACTAGGCATAGCATGGTGGAAGAATCACTATAGGAGAAAGTAACTAGATGCTTGACAAGTGCACATCAAAATTTATGCTTGACATCTGCTACCATAACTAAATGACATGCACGAAGTGATCATTTGGTTTTAACACATGTCATTTAGTTATGGTTGAAGGTGAAGTGTATTTGGGTGATCATAGATGACTGGTCCCTAAGGGACATGTCAGCCCAATGATCACCATTTCCTTGTATGTGTGTTAGTGTGGGGTGGGGAACAAATAAAAAGTACATGTCATTGGGTTTTAATGCATGTCATTTAGTTATGGTTGAAGCTTATGCCTCTTTGGGTGTAGATGATTGGTTCCCATAAGGGACATGTTAGCCCAATGATCACTATTTCTTGTATGTGTGAGTGTGGGTGTGGGTGGGGGATAAATAAAAAGTAAAATCAAATGACCATTTAATGCATATTATTTGGTTTTAATGCATGTCATTTACTTATGGTTAAAGCTGAAGCCTATTTGGATGATCGTAGGTGATTGGTTCCTCTAAGGGACTTGTTAGCCCAATGGTCACCCTTTCCTTGTATGCGTGAGTGTGATGGTGGTGGTGGGGGGGGGGGGGGGGGTAAATAAAAAGTAAAGTAGATTTAAAAAAATTGGACTACATTATCATTTCCCCTAAGCAACCCCCTAAAATCATGTTAATTGATTGACAATCTCACCACAACTGTTGAAAGCATTGCCAAAATCCCAAACTCTTTTGGAGGGGCAAAAGTAAGGTGGGAAGTCAACATAAGGTTGCTTTGGATGTGATTATATCCCCTTTTACTTGCATTGCATGTAGAAACTTCATGAAGGCATGAGGTCATTGTAAAGAGATGTGGGATAATGCCAACCTTGTTTGTTATCCACATGCTTGCCCTACACGAGGTAGGCACTCAAGGGACCCAATGACCTTAGACCGTAGACTCAGAACTACATCTTTGCTAAACAAGATTGGATTAACCCATGGATGAAGAAAGAATGACAATGCTACGTGCATTATCCACCCTTTCTTACAAAATGTGTTGGGTTGAAATGATCTCGTGTCAAGGAACACGACCTTGTGTTGTTAGGCAAACAATAGCACTATTATAAACTAAGATTGCGTTTAGTCATGTCATAACCAGCGCTTGAATGTACACTCGCATCAAAAAGCTTGAGTCTATCCTGATATTTTTGCATACTAAATTAATAAAAAACAAGATGGACAATCCACAATAGGTCCTACCATAGGGTTCAACCATCTCTTGGAGCCCTTGAGTATAAATAATGAAGGGGACATTGCAAAGCAATTTTGACATTTACCCTTTACACAAGTGCTAAGGCCATTACTAAGTGCTTTCACGCAAAGCTTGTACAAACCGACATGGACTCACTTCATGTTATGTGTGTAACTTGTGAACAAACAAAGTCTCTACGGAGGTGCAATTGCTATAGCTAGGAGCCTCGACGGCAACTAGGAGACTTTTCCGTATGTCACACATCAGATTTTGTAGGCATTTTGTGGAATTTAGTTGGTGGCAACAAGTCAAACTATTAGGAGAGCAAGTGACTCTGACCTCTAGCGGAAGGACCTTGGGCCATTCAAGAGTAGATGGAGGAGGGTCGAGGCAATGCGTGACGTGTGTCTAAACATTGTTTTGTTTTTTGCAGGTACTTGTAGGTCGTTTTGATTGGCCATAAATGGTGGCGCCTTGAATTGTGAGATGTTGGGGAGGCATACTACTAGAGAAGGGATGGCTAGAGGGAGTGGTAGGTGTTATGACCGTTGGTGGGAGGTAGTTTCAAGCAATTGGGAGCCTTGATGCTTGGCTCCTTAACATCATTTGTCTAAGGTAGGATCTCAACCAGAATAATTAGCTAGGGTTGTGTATTTGCTCCACCAAACAGATCCCGACATGTGACCCGTCACATAGGGGCCAATGCCGATTAACAGACTCACCCAAGCAACCAACCAACCATAAGGGTTGTGTATTTGCTCCACGAAACGTAGATCCCGACCTTCAAGGGTGACCCGTGAGAGAGGGGCCAAAGCTGATTAACTAACTCACCCAAGCAGGCAACCAACGGTGAGGGTTGAGATTCCGAGATAGGGTAAGGCCAAAGCGGATGAGCTAACTCAAGCGAAAAACCAGTGGAGGGTGAGGTACTTGGGTTGAGTGAAGGGACAGTTGAGTGTTCTCTCTCTAGGAGAAGTCCAATTTCTCTCTCTTTCTATCTGGGCGTTTTTGTGTGTGCAGCAGGCCCATCTCTGCCATCGCCAGGCTCTCCCCACTCTTCTTCCTCTTCCCCTCGAATTTAGCTTTTGGTTGACGCAGCCTTCCCGATATGCCTCCTCAGTGCCGCAGCGCACTCGGTTTCTTAGATCCGTCATTGCTTGCCAGAGCTCCAAAACCAGCGAATCTCTCTCTTCTTATGGTCGCATCTCCTTGTAAGCTGCACCAGGGAGGCAGGGAATAGAGAAGGGGGGAGAGAACGGAGAAAATTGAGGAGATACCTCAAAGGTTATAGGCAAGGGGGTTGACTCCTCCAGCAAAATACCACACTTCTGCCACAAGTTTAAACACAAGATTGCGGAGAGGGGTGGTCCAAGAGAAGAAGGCAGCTACATGCTCAGCCGAAACCGGAGTTTGAGCTTGGGAGGCTAGTAGCGTCATGGGCTGTTTCACTTCAAAGGAGACGCATGAAAAATCTATGAGACAGGCCGATAGCACCAAGGAATCCACACATTCTTCGTCATCTCAGCTCAACAAATCATCTTCAGGTGAGTTTGGAACACTCATGCTCGATCTGCTGCAGCTATGGGGTTTGGATTTTTCATGTTCTACATAGCGAGAGCTGATGATAAGAAAACACGCCTCTTTTGGAAAATTGGATGTTCAACGACTCCCAGAAAATTAGTGATGAGTATCTCTTTTTGTTTTTTTTCCCAAAATGTTCCGACCCGTTTAGTTGATCCATCCTATCGGTGTTGCGCTTACATATGCCACAGGAAAAATCAAGTCAAAATCTTCAGTGGACAACAAGAAGGAGAAGGAGGCGCCAAAGGATGGCAGCACGCAGCATATAGCTGCCCAGACGTTCACGTTTAAAGAGTTAGCTGCAGTTACCAAGAATTTCAGGGCAGAGTGTTTAATAGGCGAAGGCGGCTTTGGTAGAGTTTACAAAGGACGTCTAGACAGCACGGGCCAGGTATACCTCACTCCTGAGGATATTTTCACTGGGGAGACCTACAACAATCAGCTAGATCTTTACGTCAAGCATCTTTGTTTGATTTGGCAGATCGTGGCCGTCAAGCAGCTTGATCGGAACGGTGTGCAAGGAAATAGGGAGTTTTTAGTGGAGGTGTTGATGCTCAGCCTACTTCATCACCCAAATCTTGTCAGTCTGATTGGCTACTGCGCCGATGGAGACCAGCGGCTTTTAGTCTACGAGTACATGCCTCTAGGATCTCTGGAGGATCATCTACATGGTAGTTCAACTGCTTGTGTAGCTTTTAAAGCACAAAGTCAGTCTCTTCTTTTACTTAATGAAATATGCTTAATGTAATCTTCCTTGTACATCTTTGGTGATCCCGTTTGGGCAACTGCGAAAATCACATTGTAGTTTATTTGTAATTTTAACTTTGTAAGGTGGCAAGATCTCATTTGCTGTTTCATGCGGGCAGTCTTTTGCAATAGCTTCAACTGCGCCTTTTATCTTTACAGTTGTGGATTGCCCATTTTGCTTTTACTTCACTTAGATATTTCCTCTATTAGGACTCCTGCGATTTTTTGTTTTGGCTAACCTGTTAGCACAATTGGCTCCTGTTGATTCCATCATGGCTTTCACCATTTAGTGCAATACGTCCGTGGAGTTTCATGTTTCTTAGACTGATAACCAAGATTCAGAGGCTGAAATAGACATGGAAAGAAACTGTTTATGATGCAAAACCACACCTACGTTTGAATTTGTGAAAGTTCACTAGCTCAGACTATCTTTTCCAGATCGTTTTCATCTCGCGCGGGAATTAGACCTAAGCTGAGGTATGACACTCTTGAATTTTTCAAAAAGCCATCTGCATTCTTTTTCAGATGTAACCTTGGGAAAGATCAAGCAGCACGGTAGAGGTCCACATAAGTTAACAGTAATCTGTGTACATTGTATATGGTGGTCTTGTAAAGAAATATCCAAGGTTTGTGACATTTAACAATGTGCTTGCAACCTTCTTTGCAGATCTTCCGCCCGATAAAGAACCTTTAGAATGGAACACCAGAATGAAGATTGCAGCAGGCGCAGCAAGAGGATTGGAGTACTTGCATGACAAGGCAAATCCACCTGTTATTTACCGGGATTTGAAATCTTCAAACATTTTACTTGACATAGAGTTTCACCCGAAGCTATCAGATTTTGGACTGGCTAAGCTTGGACCTGTTGGAGATAAGACTCATGTTTCTACACGAGTCATGGGGACCTATGGCTATTGTGCTCCAGAGTATGCAATGACTGGCCAGCTTACTTTGAAATCAGATGTGTACAGTTTTGGTGTTGTCCTGCTTGAATTAATCACAGGAAGGAAAGCCATTGATAATACTAGGGCCACTGGAGAGCACAACCTCGTTGCTTGGGTATGAATATCTTCCAGTCTTCTCCTGTGGACTGCAGGTCTGCGTGGGTATCTTTGTGTGTGCATGCGTGTGTATGCGTGCGCGCATGCACGCATGCGTGCGAGTGTGTGTGTGTGTGTGTGTGTGTGTGTGTGAGAGAGAGAGAGAGAGAGAGAGAGAGAGAGAGAGAGATGATGATGATGATGATGATTGTTTTAATGTCCACGAGAGGCTGATATGACCTTTGGGTCCAAAAAGAGCTTTACAAAGATAGTGAAATGTTTTGTTTTGTTTTGAGAGCCGGTTTTCTGTGCCTACAGTCTACTACACCCACAAACCTCTTATACATTGTATCCATTTGTGGCCGGAAATATACTTTTGTTGGTGCTATCTCTCTCTTGGATCTCTGTCTATATATTGGCTTGCACAAACACTTATGGTTGTGAAGTACACACAAGTAAATAAGTTTTGATTCTGTAGTGAAACACTTCGGCTTGTAATTCCTGGGGGATCAGTCTTTCGCTGCGCTGTGCAGGATACCCTCTGCATGGATTCATTTCTAACAAGTTGGCAGTAGTTGATGAGAAGGTCGACATCAATGCACTAAGCATGCTCCTACTTAACATGCTTCCATGAACCTTCTGAACATATTTCAAATCCCTCTTACCAAAAGCTTTCAATGGCTATCTTGAGTTGCTTTTAATAAAAGAATTTGAATCCCTGCAGTAGCCTTGTGTGTTGCTGCGCTGTGATTTTTCTCCTCATCAAAGTGCCGTGCCCCATATCTTGTTGAATAAGAGATTTCTATGTACCTTCACATTTGTAGTGGCCCAGTTTGCCATAGTAGAAGCACTAGATAGTGAGCAAGAAACAGGGGAGTATGGGGCTAGGGCCAAAGAGGGCCACATGAAAAAGGAATGGGGCAGGGGGTGATGTGGTGATGATGCTTATGACATCCTTTGAGGCCAAGTATGGCCTATGAGACCAAAAACAGACTTGACAGAGATCAATACATCTATATAGTAGGTATGTGCAAGTCAGCGGTGAGGACCCTAAAGGCAGTATGAATCTGCTATTGCCTAATGTTTATGACTCTAGTATATTACGTGTCCATGATGTTGGTGTGTCACCTATGAGAGATGAAGACCCTATTGGAGACCATACCTTTTACAAAAGGAATTATGAGAAAATGGTAATCAAATGTTTAGGTGTAAGAGGAGGGACATACAGCGACAAAGTGTCTATAGAGGAAAAAGACTCCAACTGCGAAGGTTCACTTGATCAAGGACAACTTAGCCAAGCAAGGGTTAACACGAGACTTGATCTTTTCGATGGAGGAGGTAAGTACATCTGTGATGCGCTTTGAAAATAAAAGGTTTTATTAATGGAAAAGAATTATTTTACATGATAACGGGACCATTCATGATTTCCATTTTAAAAATATCATTAGAATTGAACTTGGAAGTTCCTCCACATTACAAAGTAAGGTTGCATTCACAGAGTGCTGACAGAAACTCAGTACGAAGACTTTGTATAAATGGATGCTCAAGTATGTGTGGGTGTGTGGATTTGTATGTGTGAGAGCATACTTTTATACTATGGTCTACACCCACTGTTGGGGGCTGATGACATCAGTGGGGATGTCATAGTGGCGCTGATGACGTCAGTGGGGATGTCATAGTAGCTAGTCCCTGCTATGCGTGGTGGAGTTTATGGTTTTCAACCTTATGAGTGACTCTCGTGAGATTGAAACTCCACTATGTTGTGTTTTTAGAGGATGAGTTTGGGAATGCTACTGGATTCATCTAGGTATAAGGTTGCATTCACAAAGACAAAGTACAACTATACTAAGTCAAGGACTTAGAGATTTCAGTTAAACCCCACAAGGATAGGCGATATTTCCTAGTGGCACTCTTGCAAGGAGTAAATATTATTTTGGATGTTATGACCTTAGTAGAATCCAAAGATAAATTATGTCTCTCATCGGATGTGGATTGATGACAAAGAATTATGCTAAAATAGTCAAATGAAAAGAGAGGTTAGTCCTTTATTGAATCATACTCAAGCTAAGAGAGCAATTAGTAATAGAGAGTGCTCTTTTGATTTTACTGAATATGGGCACAATTATAAATCTTGTTACTAAATCTACTCACACTTCTAAGTTTTTTGATTGCCTTCTAGGAAACGTACTACTTGGATTATCTTATTCAAGGTCTGAAGCACATAGGATAGAAATCTTACTAGGTATCACTCCACTATATAAAGCCCTATAGAACCAAAAAAAAAAAAAGACAAGTCGAAGAGTTATTTAGAAATAGGATTAATAAGACCTATAGAGAAAAAAAAAAGGGACAAGTGGAGCCCTAAACATCCAAGCTAGCTTTCAAAAGCAGGCAATGGTAGAGTCAACTAGGGAGCTCACTTGATTGTTCATAGAGTGTGCCATTCCTTTTCTTGTGGCCAAGACAAACCAATGGAGGAAGACCATGAGAGCCATCAGCCGCATTGGGTGAGAGTGGGAGAGCGCTCATATGAGGCTCTGCAAGTACAGGACCTCAAGCGGAAAAGAGCATGCATAGAAGTGCAGCTAGAGCCCTTGAAGGTAACATGGAAGAGGTATGGCTGCACTATACTGTGTGACAGACGGTCAGATATACGCAAGTGAAATGTGTACAATGTTTTAGTGTCTTGCTGCAAAGGCACTATGTTTTTGAAAGCCATTGATGCCTCCCTCCGAGGTCTCACAGTTACTGGTGCATTTATTTGGGGTTATATATGGGAGGCTATCATGCAAATAGGGTTTGAGAATGTTGTGCAGGTAGTGACAGACAATGGGAGCAATTGCAGGTCTATGGGCTCTATGCTATAGGATGAGTTTCCAGCCATTGTGTGGACCCCTTGCACATTACATTTCCTCGACTTATTGATCGAGAACATAGGTGAAATACAGTTGGTTGATTCCATCTTTCGCATTGCACGACCATGGTCAAATTTGTGTAGAAGAGGCCAAAAGTTTTGAGCAGATTTCGGGCCTATAGTAGTCTTGAGCTACTGCAGCCTGCAACGACCAGATTTGCAGTTTATTGTGTTTGAGAGACTCGTGCGAGTTTAGAGGGAGTTGGTATGCACTGTGTATATAATTGAGTGGCTGCAGTGGGATGAGAGAGAGAGCTCTAAGGCAAGAGCTTTTATGCGTGCTGTCATGAGAGAGGAGTGGTGGGTAGATGTTGAGGGTTTGATCAAAACTCCCAATCCGATCTACACAGTGTCGCACATTACAGACATGGAGTGGCCTTCTATATGAGTACATGGACAAGATTGGAGAGTCTCTCAACAAGCATAATACTTGAGAGGAGAGCAGTAAGTCTCCTTATGTTTTTCCTTATATGCAAATTTTTGATTCACTCGAGTCTTGAGTCCTGACGCTTTACATTTGCCTTGACTCTTGACTTTTGTTTGTTGTCCACGGTTTGTTCTCTAAACGATTGAGCAGACCAAGGCTGTGTGGAATCAGCGATGGGATTGGTTTCACAAATCAATTCATGCACTAGCACATGTATTGCATCCTCTATGGTGAAATGAGGAGCAATACAAGAACGAGGAGCTAGATGATGGCTTAATGACAACCATCAGGGCTGTGACCCATGGTGATGTGTACATGCCGTATCGAGGATGATCTCTTGGCCTTCCGCAACCATACGGGGAGCTTTGGTTGAGAGACTGCAAAGCTTCGAGAGACTCAGCTACAGCCTATCTCATGGTGGGAGAAGTCACTGGTAATTCACTACCCATACAATGTGGGTTACTTACATTCTACTTAATTCTAATTTCTAAATTCTAATTACGTGTGTAGAAATGCATCGCCATTCGAGTGCTCTCTCAAGATTGCAGTTCCGATCCATGTGAGAGGAATTGGAGCATTGGGGACTCTTCCATACAAAGAACAGAAATAGGCTGAGTATCTCTTAGCTAGAGTAGATTGTATTTTGTCATTGCAACCTCCAGCTCCTTGATAGGAATGCCAAGGATCCGGAGCCTTCTCAGGTGAATGTGGATAAGATTGACGTTGAGAAGGCGAAGTGCATCCCAGAGATCCCACATGATGAGCGTGATATGCACTCCTTACTTTATGAGGAGTTGACAGTGTGGACCCACATGACTCGCTCTTCCATCTTGCGTTCAGAGGCAGAGATCGAGGGAGGGACCCATCGCTTCCACTTCAGCCGGGCTAGAGGAGCAGGATCCTCTCATATCTTCATCTGAGGGTGATACTTAGGAGTTAGAGGAGACATATGATTTCATGGATGCCAATGATGCTGAGGAGTGATTCTTGGAGCATGCATGATGCTACTGCACTTACCTCTATGATTTTGTCAGTTTTTTGGATCTGAGATGGATCATGTTTTGTATTGGCTACATCATAGACTATAGTACTTATTTTTAGGATTGTGTCATGGGACATGGATATGGATCATGGATCATGGATCATGTTTTGTATTGACTTGCTTCAGCCTATGCCCTAGACTACTTTATCTATCATCTATGGTAATTGATGTAGCGTGTGTGGCTTTGCCGAACTTTGAATTCTCTGAAGTTATAAGTTATTGTGAAATTTGAAGATGTATGTACTATCTTTGTAATATTTACATTAATGAATAATGATATCTGTATGACATATATATATATATATATATATATATTGTATATATGTATATATGTTACATACTTTATTAACCTTTTAAACAGAAACTCCGTTTCCACCGTTTCTTTCGGAGGTCGAAAAACACCGTTTGCCGCCGTGCTTCATTTCACCATTTTTGAAACTCGTGAGAACTATGTACCGTACGTCTTTACTAACTCTTTCATAAAGGGAAATAGTCCCAACATGCATAGAATCATTTTTTTTTGTGTATCGAACATTGTATGACATCTACATACAACAGTGTGCTTATGTGCCGATTGCCATCCCCCTATCCCGATGTGGTCTGGAAAGCTAAATTGCCATTGAAACAGAGGCTTTTCCTTCGGAGATGTATAGTGGGAGTCTTTTCCATTGGGGTGAAATTGGAAGCACGTCGTATTGCTTCCTCTTCCTGCTCTCATTGCTCTCATCACCATGAGACAGTTCCCCATTTGTTATGGTCTTGCTCGCACTCTCGAATATTAATCACTCATGTCTCTCATTTGCTACGGCTCCGGTTTCCCTCTATCAGATTCGGGAAACTCTTCTGGATGTTTGGATGCTTCTCACCTCAGATGTCTCCATTCCTCCTTTTCTTTCACTGGGCTCGCTTTTGGGTACTATGGACTATTTGGACACAGAGATTGCATTTTAGGATGGGACAACAGTTTCCTCAGGCATATAGTTTCTTCAGAATGTCCCTCAAGCAATCTTTATATGATAGTTATGCTGCGAGGGACTTGGATGCTACTAGTCTTGAAGTGTTTTCTCATTGTTTTTGAGTTCTTTCATTAGGCTCTCCTTTGGAGTCTAATGTCATGTACATCGATTTCATGTTAATTTTATAGTTACTGGTTTCACAAAAAAAAAAAAAAAAAGTGTGTTTGTTGAGCGTGGAAGGGGGGGATGGTGCACTTATGCACCATCCCCAACATGATGTGGGCTGCTTCATGAAGCGTGCTATTATTGAATGCCACAGACGAAATAGTGAAACTCTTGTTACAAAAACTGCGAACCTATATGAGAGAAGCATATATGTGTATGTGGAGGGGGGGGGGCGGGGGGGGAGTCCATGTAAGGAGCTTAATTGTACTAAGACCTAGGGGAGCCTCTACTTCTCCTTTAGACTTCGTCATAGTGATGAGTTGCTATTGAGACTAGAGCAGCTTTATGTGGCGAATGTTGTTATTAAGAGAGGTGCATGGGTGGGCATTCTTGCAATCTCCATCAGCCAGGGATAAGGATTCTGTATGGTCTCTATTATAAGTGTGAGATCAAAGAGGCCATCACACAATTGTGGACGTTGGAGGGCGCGTGATCCCTTAGGAGGACGGGGCTGCTAAGGCCCTTTAGAGGAGTCTTGTGGGCATTTTGTCCAGGATCACAGCCTCTTGGACACCTTTGCTTTTTGGAGGCCACAGCTTGGGCACAGCATTAGGACCAGCCTTGTGTTGCCAATCTCTTGGATTTGGGGTGCTTCATAGGTCCATGGGAAGTGCTTCAGCTATATGATTGAGTGGTGGCTGTAAGGGTAGAGTTACAATGATATGGGAATGTAGGGCAGTCGACCAAGATTTGATTTTCTAGAATCTTCCTATACAATCCAAGTCCTTGTTATATTCTCACTTGATAGTGTACCAGTTTGGAATCTCGCTGCTTGACTCTCTTTCAGTTTAACCTAACGTTGACAAGAATTTGTTAGTGTGCACTGTTTCCACCATTCACTTTCTCAAGTCACTTCAGCTCATAATTATGTTTCATTTTGTATTTTATGTTGTTTCTGGGCTTATTGTCTTGTTTGTAGATTTATCCTGCATTATTTAGTTTGGTGAAGTGGTGTTTGATCATTGTACTTACTTTTTCAGATTTCTATGCAGTTATTTGCAAATCGTTCTGTAATCCAACCTTTAAGATGTAGCTGTCAAAGTATGCAGCGGGAGATAGTGTGGGGAGAGATAAATGCAGAAAAATGTCTAGAGAGAGAGAATGGTGTTTAGAGAGAAAAATTTATGCAAAGCAAACTGCAGTGGTCTGCAAGGAACAATTGCTGGAAAAAACTCTGCTCTTCACTGCTGAGAAAAAACACGAGTGGAAGATCACATCCAAGATATAAAGCTGCACCCTGGAATACTCCAAATACAAGGACGAACTGCGCCCGTGAACTGTCAAACAGTGGCTGAACTGCACCACTAAAAGTAGAAAGGCAAGGGCACAAATGGCCCATTATATAGGGCGGTGGGCTGCTGCTGACCTGGCCGACTTAATCCCACCAGGTCTGGGTTGGCTGACCTGACCTGGTCTGACCCTGATCAGGTCGGTTTGCCCCACCGTGGTCAGGGTGTTTGGCTGGCCTGACTGGCCGCAAGCCAGCTGGAAATAGCCAGCTCTACTTAGCCCTTAACTGGGCCCTAAATACACCCTCTTACCGGGCCCTAACCTGCCTTCCAACTCAGCCTTTGATGCCCTGGCTCAGCTCCCAACTGGTGTATATTTTACAAGGAGAATCCTATACCTATCTCGGGTGCCCTCACTCCCTATAGTAGAGACAGGAGATTCCCAGAACTTTAACAGTAGCCCCTTGAGGCTCTAGGAGTGGAGTAGACATTACAGGCTTCAGCTAGTACCATGGCATTCCATACTACCATGTGGGTGATACAGTTGCGGACTTTAGAAGAAATGCGGTACCAGCGGTACCACTATCCAATGTGCGCAATCATGCCATGTTTCTGATGATGCATATTGTGCACATTTTAGAAGATTGTCATGGCCATTCAAATGCTAAAAACATTTAAATAAATCAAGAATGTAAATATTTATAAAAAGTGTAGTTTGTTTGAAATAGCAGAAATGTTACCGTTTCTGGTGACTCTGGTGCTGAGATTTGTGCAACCATTAGTGGAGTCATGAGATTTGAGTCATGATTCAATGACAAGTCACATTATGGTTCTGTAGCATCTCATTTTTGCGGATTGATGGTGGGTTAGTTGTAAGTTATTGGTTCACTGGCCTTGAGTTATTTTTAATATGAAAAAATATACAATGGGTGGAGTATTACTCTGCATGTTAGAGCTAGTTCATTGTGTTTCACTGAAAATGCTTGTCTCCAATAAAAGTTACAGGTCATTTGGGCTTGATGTTAGTTATTCTGTGCGTTTATTCCTGGATAGATTCATAGTTTCCTTGTGCTTGGCCTAAAAGCGAAGTATAGCTACCTCTAGAGGATACAGCTGATTCAGCCCAAAAGTTTAGCCTGTACTCAAGTATATAAAGCTTTTTCTGATGTAGAGCAAAACAAAGTAACCGCTAAAAAGCATGCAATGCTATCATCACCCAACTCTACCTGAACACAAGAAACGTTGAAGAGCACCAAATTAGGAGAAAAGCAGAAGTTTAATGTGATATTATGTGCTGAAGTTTAATTCTGATATTGATTGGTATCTCCTAGATGTCCTAAAGGCTTTATTTGTTCTTGATGAAAGAGGTTATTGATTTATTTACACTGAGTTGCTTTGGCTTTGCAATGCATTAACATCATCTCAATGTAACTTTTGCTACTAGAAAGGATTCACATAAGAAATATAAATACCTTCAAAGGATGAACACCTTATCCTTTTTTTCTAAATCATATAGCTCTGCTTATTATAGTTGCTCTTGCAAGGAGGTTTGACGACATCAATATCTGAAAAATGGCTCAGTGTTAGCTTTAGAATAAATTATTCTCTAAAGTTTGATTTGATGTCTGCATGCTTGGGTTGCCCTGTCCATCTAATACTGGCTTTTGTGAGAAAGAAAGCATAATCTAAAAAAGTCAGAACACAATATTACTGATATTGTTGACATTTCAGGCCCGTCCGCTGTTCAAGGACCGCAGAAAGTTTCCTCAGATGGCAGATCCAATGATTCAAGGTCGCTATCCCATGCGTGGGTTGTATCAGGCTCTTGCAGTCGCAGCCATGTGCCTTCAAGAACAAGCTGCACATCGACCTCTGATAGGGGATGTTGTGACTGCGTTGACATATCTTGCATCTCAGACGTATGATCCTGGGGTTCATCCTGTTCAAAGTAACAGGTTTGCTCCCCCAACTCCAGGGAGAGAGAAAAAGGAGAAGGAAAGAAAGATGAGTGGTGGATTAGACGAATCTGGGCACAAGGGAACAAGGCAGGGAGGTCTGAGATCGCCCCAAAATCAGGGCTCTCCTGACACCCACACAAAGGAGGGCACACTTACGAGAGCTCTCAATGGGGCTGCAGATTCAGGAAGAGGCCAAGAAGAAGGGTCTGGAAGAAGAATTAACATTGAGGATTTTGAGAGAGCTGAAGGGCTAAGGGGTAGTCCTGGAAGTGGTGGTAGAACTCCACGTGCAGGACATAGGACACATGCATCAGTTCAAGACCGGGAGCGGGCTATTGCAGATGCAAGAAGCTGGGGGGAAAATTGGCGGGAGAAGAGAAGAGGAAACTTCGAAGGTAGTTTTGATGCAGGGGCTGGCTGATTGGTTTTTGAGTCTCAAGAGGCTAGTATTAAGTCTGGAATCTTGGGAGGATCTCTCTTGGAGGGTCACAGTTTTCTAGCTGTCAGTAATTTGAAGTGTCCTGCAGCATCCTGAGGATATGGCTTGCTCAGGCACAGACAGATCTCCATGCAAGAAAGACAGTCAATTACATAGGTTAGGGAATCCTGCATTTGCATTGGTGGAAAGAGGGCACAGATCGTACTTCAAATAACCTCTGGTGCAAGCACACAGAAGCAGCTAAGGCAAATGAATATGTCAACAGATGTACAAGTGGTGGGAGACTAATGTATGGCTGTGGTGGGATGCAGGAAATAAAAAAGATTCTGTTAGGTGGATAACTGATTTAGTATGCCCACTTCTCATGTGCATCTCTAAGTATTCTTGTGCTCTCAAGATATATCATGAGTAGTGTTTTCATTTTGCATGTCGATGAGTTATAGTTGATAGACAGACTTTTTAGAGGCAGAGGAAAAATTCTGTTTAGGCTTGAAGTCTCCCCCTTTTTAGTGATTTTTTTGCAGCTTGAATATGTAAGGGGTTATGGGGGGAAAGTTTAAGTGGGACATACGTCATTGAAAGATCATTTGTTTGCTTTTTAATTTTTGGAAGGGATCACAGGAGGGAGATTTTAACAGAACCTTGGCATTATAAGCTCATGGCTGTTTGGTATTTTTCATCCTCAAACCAGTTACCATACTTGATCTGCAGTAGTGTGATGGAGCATTAGATATACATTGTAACGTTGGTAGCAATGGGCTTGCTGCCTTGTTAAAATGGTTAGCTTTGCAAACAAATCTGTGGTCTCCTGAAAATGATGTTTGTGGTCTCCACCATTCTTTTGCGGTTGTCGTGAATGATACTCAGCCTGTCCAACCGGCATTCTTCCTGCTCCCTTTGAAAGGACTGTTTTGCTTGTTTTATTTGTAAGTACTGAGCTGATGTCTTATACATAGCAAATTGTGGATGCTTTTATTGTGGAGTGCTTGTTCCTTTATGTGCAAATCAATGGAGGTTTTGAAAATTTTTGCCTCATCTAAACAAATTATTGCATTATGTATAGCATGCAAAGATGACCTCAAAGGAAAATGTTAAACAATTGCAGTGGTGCGACTGAAGATTTATGCTGTGCGCACGTTTTACCCTTTCAAGATGGTGGACTGGAGCCCAGTCTTTCAGAATCCAGAGGATGACTTAGGCTTATGTCCTGATGATAACATCGGTTTTGCTTACAAGTGTTCTTATTTTCTGATCTTGATTTTAAGTGTGTCTTCCTCTAAAGAATCTCTCTCTCTCTCTCTCTCTCTCTCTCTCTCTCTCTGTTGTCTCTTTGTCGAGAAATAAATAGATAGATAGGACCAGAGAGTTGATAATGATGCTGCATTTGTATCATCCATTAAAAACCAAATATGCTTCATCATTCAAAATTCACAATGATGTGGAACGGGCTGGCGTGCTGCAACGCTCAGTCAATATACGTGGCTGACTGCAATGCACTTACAACCACCATAGGTAATGATGCTCTATAGTAGCTAATGCGGGGCTCAACAAAGCTACATCAATTGAAAATAGAGAGTTGAAACAAGTGGCTCAAGCAAAGCTGAAAGCGGAGAGCGATTCAATGCTAGAGCAAGCAGTAAGCATTCAAGCACGCACTAGATACATGACATTGATGACAAGCTACAGAGCTGACTGATGACACAAAGAGCAGTGCAATAGAAGAAGGTGCAATTTTATATCCCCATAATGGTGTTGTGGCGGCGGTATCAACCATAGACACAAGTAGATATCTCTAAAATTTTTGCAGGTGGTTGTAATGTGGCTTATGTTGCATGTGCTCAAGCAGCTCAAGAGGCCTAAGGCGCTTGCACTCTCTCTCTCTCTCTCTCTCTCTCGTTCTCTCTTTCTCTTCTTCATTTGTGTATGGGTAGAACATGTTAATAAACAAGCCTTTACAGATTGCTATGATCATTTTGTCGGATAGTGCATTCTAACATTCTAAGAAGTAAGCACCGGTAGATATTTATTTGGCTGTAATGGAGTTATGATGGTCATGCTTTGCATACATGACAATCATGCTCTATTTTACTAAGAGTGCTCTATTCATTCGGATATAGGAAAAGTGCTATGGTTTAGTAAAAGAGTTCTGTTTTAGCATGTCATGTCCCGCTCATTCTATAAGAGTTATTCGGAAAACTGAATTTATTGTAATATTCTTAAGAAGCAATAACGTTCTAACATTATAAAGTACAGTATTGTTTGAATGAGGTATATACATTGTTTGTGTCAGTAAATTCATTCTCTCTCACTCTCTCTCTATATATATATATGGTTGGGCTCCATAGAATCTACCTTTCTCTGTGTTTAGTTTTCTTCAATTGGACTGTGATTTGGTCCATTAGAGTGCTTTGTACATAAGAAGCAGCTTGAATACTAATAAAAAGGAATAGAAGAGATTAATCAATTCCTTCAGCTCATCATGGACATGTTAGACGATTCATGTGGAGCAATTGAAGTAAGGTTGGAGCAACCATGACACCATGGTGATATGCTTGCAACTCTTGTTGCCTTAGTAAATTTGACATAATCACTTTTAGACAAAGGAAATAGAGGAGAAGATCTAAGGCAAAACAACAAGCTCCGATTGTTTGAGACGATGGTGACGTTGAGAAGCATGAAAGATGCAGGATTTGTAATGAAGTGGCATGTTGTTTTGGTCAATTGATAAAGAGAATGGGTTAGACCACTCAAAATGTAGTTTTTCGAGAGTTGATTCTCCATAATAATTTCAAAGATATGTAGAATACAAGGGAAAAAGTTGAGGTAGCAATGTTGTGTAACGTCCACAATAATACAAGTAAACATGCTAAGACCAGTAGATGAGCTCTTCTTGAAGAGATTAGCCCTCATGATGTTACTGAACTTTGGATGGCATTGAATCCCATGATGTGAAAATTACAATATCCTCAACAGTATTGGGAATGTACAAGAGACAATTGTAGTCGGCAAAGTCTCGTCTTAGGATTGAGGAGGGTTATTGTCCCCCTATCCACATGCCACAGACTGCTACATAGAAGCCTCATCACAAAAGAGGTCAAGGATCTTGTAGTTCGCTTTTGAACCATCAAGGACCCGAGTATCCTTGAATAACAAAGATGTTTGCCACAAAATGAATAGCAACGTGTTTGTACAACATGCAATTCATCTACTTGATGAACCTCAAGTTAGTCTTAGAATGTATATGTTAAACATCTTTCAATTATGAGCACCTTCTGAGCACTTTTGGTAGTTCCACACTGTGCTAGTTGCATAGGCTAACCAAAGCGAGTGTTCTTGAATGCATAGCTTTTCAGTGTTATGCTTTACAGTGACCATTGCGGTGGCTGAAATGAACTAATAAACACCATGCAAGTTGCAAGTCAATGTGTTGGTTGCAATACTATGTTGGGTTTGAGCACTTCAATGACGGAAAAGTGAAAGCAACATAGATATAGAAGCACATAGTAGAGGTATTCAAACATTGTATACATTCATATTGTCATACATTGAGTGTAGGCACTTGGATTTTAGAAATATTTAAAATACAGAGCATTATCATATGAGTTTTTAAGCGCTTTTCGAGCACTTTTTTAGCACATTTGTGACTTATTTTCCATTGCTATCACCTTTGACACTTTCAACACCCTTCATGTTTCTTTATACTTTTGAGAGCACCGTTAAGCAATGTTGGGTATTCCTTTTAGCTATTTTTGTCACTTTTTAGCACTTTTTGTCACTACAGTCTTTTGCCGCATTGTTTAACAATTTTTGTTACTTTCTGAGCAATGTAATAGCACTTGTTAGCATTAATTTTCAACACTTTTTAGCACTTGTCAGTACTTCTTTTAGTACTTGTCAGCACTTCTTAGCACTTATCAACACTTTTAGCTCTTTGTGTCACTTCTTTTAGCACTTGTCAATACTTGGTAGCACTTTTAGCTCTTTGTGTCGCTTCTATTAGCACTTTATTCACAGTTCTTAGCACTTTGTTAGCACTTATTTTATACTTGTCAACACTATCGAGGTGGCAGGGAACATGATTTCAGTGGATCATGCCAACCTTTGAGAACATTTTTAGCACTTCTTAGCACTTTTTTTTCACTTGTTAGCATTCTTTAAGCATTTTTTTGCCATACTTGTTAGCACTTT